>NC_042980.1:27701189-28001189 GCF_901001165.1 Salmo trutta | reverse complement strand
TGGTTGTCAAGACAACAGCACATGATTTTGTTTCCTGTCACTCTTTCCCCTAACATCCTTCCAGTCACCCTTGCTGCCTGTCTTCCCGTGTGTCTGTCTGTGGAACCCTCCTGGGCTTCCTCTTTCTGTACCGTTTCCACTGAGTGTTCTTCCATATGTGCTGCTGGTGACCACTGGCTTCTGACTAATACACAGACACACTGGTGGTGAGCCCTCCCCTGGCTGCTGAATAAGGTTGGGGTCACAAAACTCGAACAAGCTCTGGATTACTCATGGAAACATTATGACACAATTATGATTTTTCTAACCATGTTTTTCCACAATTCTGTGCCTGATTTATGGAGACCACGCTACATTACCAGATCTAGCCTCTGGCTTCCAGACCTCAACACAAACTAAAAAACCATGGCCTGAAAGGACATTTTCCATGCAGCAAAGAGGAGGTAGAAACAACAATAAATGGTTTGGTGATGGAAAGACAAACACCTCCAATAACTATAACAGTTTTCATATTAATATTAAACCAACAGAACACGTTATTTCATCCGTAAGTGTAAAATAATGCACTGCAAATGAGAGTGGTGTTTTAGGCCTCCTTCCCTAGATCTACTATGATGGTAGTCATTATTCTGTATATTGAATGTCAATTCCACTGCTGATAGCTCATCTCCCAGGACTGTGTACTGTGATGTATTTAGGACTAATCACACTTATTAGGGTGGCAGGTAGCCTACTGGTTAAGTGCATTGGGCCAGTAAGCAAAAGGTTGCTTGTTCAAATCCTGACCTGACTAGGTGAAAAGTGTGATGTGTCTGACTCTTGATTCACTAAAACTACATTCTAAGTAAGCAGTGGTCAGAAGCTGAAAAATAAAGGAAATTCCATGCACTGCAATGCCTGCTCTACCATGGTTTTCCAACACACAGCTTTGACCTACTACAGGAGCTGTTTTGGTCTATTGTACTTCAAACAATGTGTATGCAGTATGCGTAGGATTCAAACCTTCTCAAACATCCTAATTCATACTCTTAAATAATGGTGCCGGAGGAGATAGCTGCCGTTTTAAGAATCCGACAGCGAGTGGGTAACCCACCTCTACCATCAGTCCTATTAGCCAACGTGCAATCATTGGATAATAAACTGGATGAGCTCCGATCAAGACTATCCTACCAACAGGTAGCTCAGTTGGTTGAGCATGGTGTTTGAAACGCCAGGGTTGTGGGTTCGTTTCCCACGGGGGGCCAGCACAGAAAAACAAAAATGTATGCATTCACTACTGTAAGTCGCTCTGGATAAGAGCGTCTGCTAAATGACTAAAATGTAAAAATGTAAATTAAAAACTGTAATATCTTATGTTTCACCGAATCGTGGCTGAACAACAACAAGGATAACATACAGTTTCCGTGCATCAGCAAGATAGAACAGCTGCTTCCGGTAAGACAAGGAGTGGCGATCTGTGTCTATTTGTCAATAACAGCTGGTGCACGAAATCTAATATTAAGGAAGTGCATACATAGAACTCTATAGAGCATGTCTCCATTCCTGATTTCTGTAATCGTTAGCTTACCTGTGTAATATTGGCATAAGCTCAGAAACACTTGTTAAGCAAACATGGTCCTGTTTTATAAATTGCTGTGCTGATCAGTGGGCAGTTCATTACCTCTGTCAAATGAATATGTAGTATAAAGCTGTGTTTATTTGTATTTATTCCTGCAATAAAGATGGTGACGCTACAATAATATACATTTATAATAGGTCTATATCTAAAAATACATGCAGCCTAATTGTCACGACTTCCGCCGAAGTCGGCTCCTCTCCTTGTTCGGGCGGCGTTCGGCGGTCGACGTCACCGGCTTTCTAGACATCGCCGCTCCATTTTTCATTTATCCATTTGTTTTGTCTTGTTCCCTGCACACCTGGTTTTCATTCCCCAATCACACTACATGTATTTATTCTTCTGTTCCCCCTCATGTCTTTGTGTGTGACTGTTTCGTGTTACGTGTAATTTTTGATGCGCTATTTCTGGTGTGCGTTTATTCCGTGTTTTATATTCACGAGGTATGTTTATTTGTTTGTACTTTATTATTGTGACTGTTTGTGCATTTTTGGACTTTGGCATATTGGATGGAGGTTTCGACGCAGTGGCGTCCGTCTGTTGGTTTCTCCTGCCTAAATAAAGTGTGCGCCTGTTCACAACTCTCTGCTCTCCTGCACCTGACTCCGCTCCCAGTACGCACACCATTGACAGAATCACCCACCCACCATGGAGTCAGCAGGAGCAGGTACCCCGGTCAGAGGAGTCGAGGAGCGAGTCCAGGAACACTCAGCAATGCTGCATCACCTCGGTGCCATGATGGATCGCATTGTCCAGACCATGGACCGCTGGGAGAGACAGGAAGTGTCTCCAGCGCCTCGACCAGCGCAACCGGGGTTACCTCTACCCGTCCCGTCCGGATCCAGTTCCAGTGGGATTCGTCTCTCCCTTCCCAGGGAGTATGACGGGACGGCAGCACAGTGCCAGGGGTTCCTCCTACAACTGGACATACCTGGCCACCGTTCACCCAGCTCCCTCGGGAAGGGAGAGAGTGTCCGCCCTCGTCTCATGCCTCTCGGGGAGAGCTCTGGAGTGGGAAAACGCCGTATGGGAAGAAGGAGATGCGGCGTTGGACCACTTCGAGGAGTTCACCCGCCGCTTCCGGGCTAACTTCGACCATCCACCCGAAGGGAGAGCGGTGGGGGAACGGCTCTTCCATTTGAGGCAGGGGACGAGGAGCGCACAGGAGTTCACACTGGAATTCCAGACCTTGGCCGCCGGAGCAGGATGGAATGACAGGGCCCTCATCGACCACTACCGATGCAGCCTGCGCGACGACGTCCGACGAGAGTTGGCTTGCAGGGATGCCACCATCACCTTTGACCAACTGGTGGATCTGTCCATCCGGTTGGATAACCTGCTGGTCACCCGCGGACGTCCAGAGGGGGCTCAGTTGGTTCCATCTTCCAGCACTCCCGCTCTGGTGCCCATGGAGCTGGGAGGGGCTGCACGTAGGGAGGCTGGAGGAGGGGCCTTCACATGCACCATCAGTGGCCGCAGAGGGCACACTGCCGTTCTGTGCCGGGTTGGTCCCTCTGGGAGTCGAAGCAGCAGGCAGGGCACTCTGGCGTCACCCCAGGTGAGTCTGCACCACTCTCATCCAGAGTCCTCTGTTGTCCACCTGTTTGTACCTGTTTGTTTTCCTGAGTTTTCTCCGCATTCCCAGCATAAGGTGCTCGTCGATTCAGGCGCAGCTGGGAACTTTATCGACAGAGCGTTAACCCTTAGTTTAGGGATCCCCATTATTCCTGTGGATAGACCTTTCTCTGTACACGCTCTGGATAGTCGACCATTAGAGTCTGGGTTAATCAGGGAAGCCACCATCTTCCTGGCCATGGAGACGCAGGGGGGTCACGAGGAGAGAATCAGTCTCTTCCTCATTGACTCTCCTGCGTTTCCCGTGGTACTAAGCCTTCCCTGGTTGGCTCGTCATAACCCCACCATTTCCTGGTAACAGAGGGCTCTCACAGGCTGGTCGCGAGAGTGCTCGGTGAGGTGTGTAGGGGTTTCCGTTGGTGCTACCACGGTGGAAAGTCCAGACTAGGTCTCCACCGTGCGCATTCACCCAGAATATGCCGATTTGGCTCTCGCCTTCTGTAAGAAGAAGGCGGCTCAATTACCACCCCATCGACGGGGGGATTGTGCGATAAATCTCCTGGTAGACGCTGCACTTCCCAGGAGTCACGTGTATCCCCTGTTGCAAGCGAAGACGGTGGCTATGGAGACATTTGTCTACGAATCCCTGCGTCAGGGGTACATTCGGTCCTCCACTTCACCCGCCTCCTCGAGTTTCTTTTTTGTGAAGAAGAAGGATGGAGGTCTGCATCCATGCATTGACTATCGAGGTCTCAATCAAATCACGGTGAGGTACAGTTACCCGCTACCTCTTATCGCCACAGCGATTGAGTCAATGCACGGGGCGCGCTTCTTCACTAAACTGGATCTCAGGAGTGGGTACAACCTGGTGCGTATCCGGGAGGGAGACGAGTGGAAGACGCCGTTTAGTACCACCTCATTATGAGTACCTCGTCATGCCGTACAGGTTGATGAATGCTCTATCAGTCTTCCAATCCTTTGTAGACAAGATTTTCAGGTATCTGCACGGGCAGCGTGTAGTGGTGTATATCGATGACATTGTGATATACTCCGCTACATGCGCCGAGCATGTGACCTTGGTGCGCAAGGTATTTGGACGACTGTTGGAGCATGACCTGTACGTCAAGGCTGAGAAATGCCTGTTCTTTCAGCAGGCCGTCTCCTTCCTAGGGTATCACATTTCCACATCAGGGGTGGAGATGGAGAGTGACCGCATTGCATCTGTGCATAACGGGCCGACTCCCACCACGGTAAAGAGGTGCAGCAATTTTTAGGGTTTGCCAATTACTACCGGAGATTTATCCGGGGTTTTGGCCAGGTGGCTGCTCCCATTACCTCACTGCTGAAGGGGGGTCCTGTACGTCTGCAGTGGTAGGTTGAGGCGGACAGGGCTTTTGGGCACCTAAAAGCTCTGTTTACCTCGGCTCCCGTGCTGGTCCATCCAGATCCCTCTTTGGCATTCATAGTGGAGGTGGACGCGTCCGAGGCTGGGATAGGAGCCGTGCTCTCTCAGCGCTCGGGCACGCCACCGAAGCTTCGCCCCTGTGCTTTCTTCTAGAAGCGGAAGTGGAACTATGATGTGGGGGACCGGGAGCTGTTAGCTGTCGTCAAAGCGTTGAAGATGTGGAGACATTGGCTTGAGCGGGCTAAACACACTTTTCTCATCTGGACTGACCACCGCAACCTAGAGTACATCTGGGCAGCGAGGAGACTGAATCCTCATCAGGCAAGGTGGGCCATGTTTTTCACCCGTTTTGTTTTCACCCTTTCTTACAGACCAGGTTCCCAGAATGTGAAGGCAGACGCACTGTCCTGGCTGTGTGACACAGAGGAGCGGCCCATGGATCCTACCTCCATACTCCCGGCCCCCTGCCTGGTGGCGCCGGTAGTGTGGGAGCTGGACGCAGACATTGAGCAGGCGTTACGTGCAGAGCCCGCTCCCCTCCAGTGTCCCGCTGGGCGTCTGTACGTTCCGTCTGCTGTCCGTGACCGGCTGATCTATTGGGCTCACACATCACCCTCCTCTGGTCATCCAGGGATCGGTCGGACAGAGCGCTATTTGAGTGGGAAGTACTGGTGGTCCACCTTGGCTAAGGACGTGAGGGTTTATGTTTCCTCCTGCTCGGTGTGCGCCCAGTGTAAGGCTCCTAGGCATCTGCCCAGAGGTAAACTACACCCCTTACCCATTCCACAATGGCCTTGGTTGCACCTGTCGATTGATTTTCTTACCGATCTCCCCCCTCACAGGGTAACACCACGATCCTGGTCGTTGTGGACTGTTTCTCTAAGTCCTGCCATCTCCTCCCTCTGTCCGGTCTCCCTACAGCCCTGCAGACTGCGGAGGCCTTGTTTACGCACATCTTCTGGCACCACGGGGTGCCTGAGGATATAGTGTCTGATCGAGCTCCCCAGTTCACTTCGAGGGTCTGGAGAGCGTTCATGGAACGTCTGGGGGTCTCGATCAGCCTTACCTCAGGTTTCCACCTCGAGAGTAATGGGCAGGTGGAAAGACTGAACCATGATGTGGGTAGGTTTCTGCGGTCTTATTGCCAGGACCGGCCGGGGGAGTGGGTGGCATTCGTGCCCTGGGCCGAGATGGCTCAGAACTCGCTCCGCCACTCCTCCACTAACCTCTCCCCCTTCCAGTGCGTACTGGGGTACCAGCCAGTACTGGCGCCTTGGCATCAGAGTCAGACCGAGGCTCCTGCGGTGGACAACTGCTTCAGGCGCACGGAGGAGGGGGGGTAATGTCACGACTTCCGCCGAGGTCGGTCCCTCTCCTTGTTCGGGCGGCGTTTGGCGGTCGACGTTACCGGTCTTCTAGCCATCGCCGATCCACCTTTCATTTTCCATTTGTTTTGTCTTGTTTTCCCGCACACCTGGTTTGCATTCCCTCATTACTCGTCTTGCATATAACCCTCTGTTTCCTCCCATGTCTGTGTGTGCAATTGTATTATGTAAATGTATGTGTACTCCAGGCTGGTTTGCGCCGGGTTATTGTAACCCGTGTGTGTTTAGTTTTCTGAGTGCCGTGTTTTGTTCGCCTCAATAAAGGGCTCCGTTTGCTACCCATTTCTGCTCTCCTGCGCCTGACTTCCCTGCAGCCAGTTACACACTCCTTTACAATTAATTGAAATGCTAATCCTTTGCACATGAGCGGCCGCTCATTTGAGAATAATTGCAATGTATATATTTACGCCCATATGTCATTGTTGTCTTCTCTGTTGGAATCGCCGGTCCGTCTGCTGGAGAGTCAGTTCATCACAGAGTCCCTGGTTAACTTCCCCAGAAGTCACAATGTCCTTCATGGTTGTAGCTTTCTCCGTGGCTCTGGATAGTGTCTGTTGTAATGGACACGTCAGACCTACAGATGGTTGTTGCATAGAATAGATGCTTCTGCGGTTGTCAGTATTCTCGTACTAGACTTACGTAATATCCAGCTGCAGACTAGTAATTATACGTCTAGGATTTGCTCTTATTCTGTTGTGATCAATAGTCTCAGAGTTTAACCATTTCCAGCCATGTAGCCAAAACTACAACTGTGTGGTCTCCTTGGCCTATATAGTTGTAGTTCTTAACCATTTCAACATGTAGCGTCAGCTCCATATTTTCTGGTCTAATGTAATTTTCGTCAGGAGTGGGTTTTATACACTTCTGAGAAAAGGGTGGTTCCATGAGGCAGACGTGTAATGTCTATGCTCACGTGGGCATGGCCATTGATTTGGTTAACTTTATATGAAAACCCATATTTTCTTATTTGGAAGGTTAACATCACATTACATCTTTTCACAAATAGTTTCATGTTTAATCACATACGTTTCACAATATTTAGATGTACACCTGACAGCTGGGAAATGTACACTTTAAGAGATATAGTTATGAGTGTTTCCTGTCCTTCATGAGATCCCCAAATGAAGCACACTCGTCATGACTGTCCCTTAAGTGTCCACGGACCACTCCCATTCTCAAAAATAGAAATATTGTTTAATTATTCAAACTTTTGATGTCCATGTGCCTCTCTGTGTTCCACAGTTTACATGTCAATCTTGAACACTACAGAGCATAGGGGCAGCGTATTTTATGACCGACCATAAAACAGCCGGCTTCCCGCTCTCCCCCTCTATGAGAGAGAGCACGCTGTAGAGCGGACCCACTGTAACCTGATCCTTCAGATCATCACAGGAGAGTTATGGCAGTCCCCCTCTGGTGGATTCAACTTGGAAGGATTCTGCAAGTTGCAAACCAACATAAAAATAACTAACCTGTGATGTCCTGGTTGTGGATCATCATTGCAGTCCCCATATGGTGGTTGACCTTGGGAGGTTCTCAGAAAGCGGAGCAGTCCAACAAAAGGATGGGCAGTGGATGTCCGGTTGGTGATCGCCATTTGCAGTCCCCCTTTGGTGGACGATTTGGGTAGGATTTCTGCAAATGGAGCAGGCCGCCACAAGGATGGGCAGTGGATGTCTGGATTGGGATTGCCGTTGCGGATCCATTGTCTGGTCGTCCAGACTAGAAGATCTGGGCAGTAACTTAGGGAGATGTTAACAATGCACACACACTCACAAAATATATAATTACATTTCTTCCCAAATGAGCGGCGTTGTGGCACTAAGTGATGGTTGTATGGGAACTTTGTTTATGGCTATATCACTTCCTAAGTGTCAAAGGAACTGAAATGAAAAGGAATGAAAGCATAAACAAAAGATATGCAAAAAAAATTGTTATCACACTAAAATAATCGAATTGGACTGTATTCTATATACGTTCAAGGTCCTGGCAAAATGACCCTATCATGGCATTGTCTAATCTCATCTCTAGGGTGTTCCTAATTTGCAGTGTGTTGCTTAGGGCACTATTCTCAGTTGATAACTACATGATAAGTCTACAGCTATAAGGTACCAGCTTCGGCCAGTCTACAGGGAGGACCAATGGACCTATGTGGAGAAACTGGTGTGTACTGTAGCCTCAAAGGCCTCAGAGTAAATTTTCAACTTTACTCAGGCTGGTATTTTGTTCGGACCCTTAAGTAATCCGAGCATAAATCCTCAATAAATGTTCTGTTGTACTGTACGTTTATGCGTACATAGGTGCAAATGTCAAGGGAAAGAACCAAGTATCCTGGTAGGTTGCAACCTGTTCACAATGAGTCTGACGTCATCAGATAATTTCCAGTTCGATGCCTGGAGGTCAGTAAGAATTGATGTCGACCTCAAGACATATGTCCGCTGCCCAATGTGTCTTACACTACTGTGGTGGTGATAGGTATGAAGGAGTCTATTTCATAGCTATGTTATCCATGGAGGAGCTAACCTCATCACAGAAGTACTCTCTAAACACTGAACCAGTTGTACGCGGTGTGATCATGGTTCATGACTTCTATTTATTTATTAGTGGCATTTGTGTTGACCAATCTGAGTGACTACTAACTCCTCTTACTGATTGTTGCTGGAATGACTGTGCTGGCATTGGTACTGGTACTCAAGGGGACCAGTTATCCTACTCATTTATTCTGAAATATTATCCTACCGGAACACATGATTAGAGCATTTTACTAGTTGTATTGTAGTTGAACCTAGTTTTGCCATTTATTTTGGAGGTGGAAGTCCACTGGACTTATTTTACGACCAGTGTGGTACACCTCAGTAATCTCTTAGATGTGTTCTAAGATTATCCCCGTCTAGGGGTCTGTCTGCTCCTCACTGTTCTCATAGGGGAGTTTACAACTAGATTTGTTTTCTGCTCTGGCGGCCTCGTACAGTGTTGCACGTAGTCTCGACCCCCTCATCGGCCTCGATGAGGCTCATCATGGGTCTGGGCTAGTATTTCCCCCCTTTGTGTCTCGGGACCCCCCCACCATCGGGTGGTGTTGATATCCGAGGCACAAACGAAAAGGTCGGACCCTATGTACGAGTTGTCAGCGGCCGTGTTGTTATGAGAATGGCTGGTAACCTTTCAACCAAATCTCCTGGTGTTTGTGCTTCAACACACTCAGTGGCTGTCAAGGCTTGTCAGTCATCACAGCGTTCGCGTGTGGCAACCTCTT
The DNA here is from genome assembly GCF_901001165.1 of Salmo trutta. Classification (NCBI taxonomy): domain Eukaryota; kingdom Metazoa; phylum Chordata; class Actinopteri; order Salmoniformes; family Salmonidae; genus Salmo; species Salmo trutta. The sequence continues at coordinate 27,991,953 of NC_042980.1, read as the reverse complement.
CAGTACCTGCGGACTGAGACAAGGATATCTGTCTGTGATATCACAAGGTGTTTCACCAGTGGGAGTCATCGGGTCAGTTGCGGGACTAATGACATTAGTGTCATTGTAAGGGGTGACAGTCCCCCACAAAGCAGAAGATGTATCATCGGAAGCAGAGTACACTCTGCACGTCAATGTTTAACTTGCTGAGACGGCCGCAGTGCTTGCGAAAGTGTCTGAAGGGCATAAGATGTTCATCTCAACTACAGTATTGGACAACTTCAAGGAGGAGGGAGGTTGCTCATTCACAGAGACTGCTGGCTCGAAAACATGGAAAGAATGGTCATTCAGGTTTGCTGATGGAATGTGTCGAGATATCTTAATATCGCCTTGGATCGGATTCTGCACAAAGAGGTTTCGAAACGTCTTTTTCCCAAGGGGTGCATTCGACAGATACCCCTCGTGGATGACTACGTTGCAGCTAGCGTTAGGGGAAGACAGTGTGGTTAGTGGAGAAGACCATACATGGTTGGTTATCCAATCCATTATTGGGAGTAACCGATCCATCAAGTCTGCTCTGAGTAGCAGAGGTTCAGATTCGAGGCTGGTAACATACACAGGGTGAACGAGCGATACATCCTGGAAGTGTAGATTCAACATGATTCTCAATGTGAGAGGCGAGGTAACCTGAGTGAAACCTGAAAGTGTAGTTTCTTTAGTAGTGGTTTCTTTACAACAATTTGACCATGATTCACGCAGTGTGCTCTGAACAGTTGATGTTGAGATGTGTCTGTGAAGCAATTATTTGGGCTGCAATCTGAGGTGCAGTTAATTGCCGATTTCAAAGGCTGGTAACTCTAATGAGCTTATCCTTTGCAGCAGAGGTAACTCTGGGTCTTCCTTTCCTGTGGGGGTCCTCATGAAAGCCAGTTTCATCATAGCGCTTGATGGTTTTTGCAACAGCACTTGAAGAAACGTTAAAAGTTCTTGAAATTTTCTGAATTGACTGACCTTCATGTCTTTAAGTAATGATGGACTGACGATTCTCTTTGCTTATTTGAACTGTTCTTGCCATAATATGGACTTGATCTTTTACCAAATATTGCTATCTTCTGTATAGCACCCCTACCTTGTCACAACACAACTGATTGGCTCAAACGCATTAAGGAAAGAAATTCCACAAATTAACTTTAACAAGGCACACCTGTTAATTGAAATGCATTCCAGGTGACTACCTCATGAAGCTGGTTGAGAGAATGCCAAGAGTGTGTAAAGCTGTCATCAAGGCAAAGAGTGGCTACTTTGAAGAATCTCACTGTATATAGACTTTTTGTTTTCTTTTGTTCTACTGTATTATTGACTGTATGTTTTGTTTATTCCATGTGTAACTCTGTGTTGTTGTATGTGTCGAATTGCTATGCTTTATCTTGGCCAGGTCGCAGTTGCAAATGAGAACTTGTTCTCAACTAGGCTACCTGGTTAAATAAAGGAGAAAAAAATATAATATATATAAAATATCTTTTCATTTGTTTAACACTTTTTGGGTTACTACGTGATTCCATATGTGTTATTTCATAGTTGATGTCTTCACTATTATTCTACAATGTAGAAAATAGTAAAATAAAGAAAAACCCTGGAATGAGTAGGTGTGTTCAAACTTTTGACTGATACTGTATGTTCAATATGTATAATAGGCTGAGTGCATAATGTGGCTTAATATTTGTGTAAACTCTACACAGTTGTGTTCTGTGAGTGTCACTGAGTAGGCTGATACTCCGTTACATGGGTGCAACATCCATTGGTTAGGCTGTATAGTGCATATAAGTATTCCCCCAATGCAATTCCAGTCTAATACATCCACAGTGCGTTTTCAAATTATTTTTACTTTTTTGCCTCTCATATTAACTAATTATTTTATTTTGTTGATTTTTTTTTATTTTGAAGATGAACCGCAAATTCCATTATTGTGGCTAATCCTTATTGTTGCTATCTGCACACAGGTAGAAATATCCAACACATGGTCTCCAGATTGTGGCTGTAAATACAATCAAGACAGTCAAATGGCAGCGTTGTTAGTTTGGCACTGTTGATCATCACAGATTTGTATTAAAATGTCAAGAAGACAGGGGAAGGAGCGTAGTGGAATATTTTCTGGATGTTCGAAACTGGTGAGTTTTTCTGACGCTAGCAAGCATGCATTTCCACACTGGAGTGCACAACCACTATGTTTACTTGTGCATTTGTTTCCTCAGCTAATTATGTGCATGTAGGTAGAGTTATTCAAGTGGCTATGCATAGATAATAACAGAGAGTAGCAACAGTGTGGGGCAATGCAAATATTCTGGTAGCCATTTGATTAGCTGTTTAGTAGTCTTATGGCTTGGGGGTAGAAGCTGTTTAGAAGCCTCTTGGACCTAGACTAGCGCTCCTGTACCGCTTGCCATGCGGTTGCAGAGAGAACAGTCTACTTGGGTGGCTGGAGTCTTTGACAATTTTTAGGGACTTCCTCTGACACCGCCTGGTATAGAGGTCCTGGATGGCAGGAAGCTTGGCCCCAGTTTGGTGCTTTCCCAAAGTTTGGTGTTGGTTTTGTGGAAAATGTAGGTCCGGCATTTGGACGTGAGATAGCAAGCAACTGTGTCGAGGTCAGCTGTTGATGTCTGGCTCGAGCTAGCTAGCTAATGTGTAAGCACCTTCCATAAACAAAGATAGCTAACTACTGGCGTTAGCTAGCTACAGAGGCTAGCTGCTGGACTGGGGACAAGCAAGCTAACGTTAGCTTGCTGCGTAGCTAATCAAAATATCTGTCCGCATTTACTGATTAACCTCATATAGCTAGTTATCTACAGTAGCCTAGGTTTGTTCTCAGTCACTTCTTATGACTGGCAGCTGTGTTGTTGCACGACCGGCTCAGATAGAACTCCGAGATTCAGCTGAAAAGATGTTAGCATTGTCAGAAATGCTAAAAAAACTTGATGGAAAATGTGCACATGAGAGTGATAAATTAGAAATGTAATACAACTGTTGCACCTACAAACGTATTCAGTCCAAACGGATCCAAGTATAATTGTCACTGTATGGAGGCTGTAGCCTCGTTTTAATCCGACGTCTAGAATTTGAGCTAGGTTTGAGCAAAAAACAGTCTAACGACCCTGTCAAAACTCTGACATAGTGGTTGTCGGTAACGCCTGGACGGAAAATGACGAGAGGCGGGGAGTGTGTACTTCCAATCAAGTTAATTTGCGACATTTGTGTCATATTGGCTTAGATATGATGGTAGGGAGATTTGAATTTAACATTGAGCTTCAATCAATCCCTACCATTGACTATAATACTGTATAATTCTCAGGCCTCTATCTGACTATTGAACCATGATTTTCTTGTTAAAACCTGTTGGGGCTAGGGGGCAGTATTTGCACGGGCGGATAAAAAACGTACCCGATTTAAACTGGTTATTACTCTTGCCCAGAAATGAGAATATGCATATAATAGTAGATTTGGATAGAAAACACTCTAAAGTTTCAAAAACTGTTTGAATGGTGTCTGTGAGTATAACAGAACTCATATGGCAGGCCAAAACCTGAGAAGATTCCATACAGGAAATGCCCTGTCTGACAATTTCTTGTCCTTCTGTTGCATCTCTATCAAAAATACAGCATCTCTGCTGTAACGTGACATTTTCTAAGGCTTCCATTGGCTCTCAGAAGGCGCCAGAAAGTGGAATGACGTATCTCTTGTCTCTGGGCGAAGAACAGCAGGAGATTTTGTGAGTGGTCAGGCTGGGAACAGTGACACTGGAGATGCGCGTTCATGAGAATTCTCCATTTTTTTCTTTCAGCCTTTGAATGAATACAACGTCGCCCGGTTGGAATATTATTGCTATTTTACAAGAAAAATAGCATGAAAAATTTATTGTAAACAGCGTTTGACATGCTTCGAAGTACGGTAATGGAATATTTTGAATTTTTTTGTCACAAAATGCGCTCGCGCGTCACCCTTCGGATAGAGACCTGAACGCACGAACAATACGGAGCTATTTGAATATAACTATGGATTATTTGGAACCAAAACAACATTTGTTGTTGAAGTAGAAGTCCTGGGAGTGCATTCTGACGAAGAACAGCAAAGGTAATCCAATTTTTCTAATAGTAATTGTGAGTTTAGTGAGCGCCAAACTTGGTGGGTGTCAAATTAGCTAGCCTGTGATGGCCGAGCTATCTACTCAGAATATTGAAAAATGTGCTTTCGCCAAAAAGCTATTTTAATATCTGACACCGCGATTGCATAAAGGAGTTCTGTATCTATAATTCTTAAAATAATTGTTATGTATTTTGTGAACGTTAATCGTGAGTAATTTAGTAAATTCACCGGAAGTTTGCGGTGGGTATGCTAGTTCTGAACATCACATGCTAATGTAAAAAGCTGGTTTTTGATATAAATATGAACTTGATTGAACAAAACATGCATGTATTGTATAACATAATGTCCTAGGAGTGTCATCTGATGAAGATCATCAAAGGTTAGTGCTGCATTTAGCTGTGGTTTGGTTTTTGTGACATATATGCTTGCTTTGAAAATGGCTGTGTGATTATTTTTGACAGGGTACTTTTGAAATCGGACAATGTGGTTAGATTAACGAGAGTCTTGTCTTTTAAAATGGTGTAAAATAGTCATATGTTTGAGAAATTGAAGTTATAGCATTTTTGAGGTATTTGTATTTCGTGCCACGCGATTCCACTGGCTGTTGACTAGGTGGGACGCTTGTAGCCCAGGGAAGTTAACACTGATTATCCCTTGCCTGTCATTAAGGTTGATGGACCAACAGGCAGTTACATTACAAAGCCATAACCCTAGTTTATAACTCTGGGATTCTCCAACCAACCAAGTATTTTAGATTCAGTCCAGGTGCCCAGAGACCAAATCAGCACAAGTTAATTAATTAAACGATGAACTAATAAAGCTTGGGATTAATGGGCCCAGATGGTACCTCAGGTTGAAAGAGAATATCAGATGAAAATACCCTGAGAGTTTGAGAGGAGGTGAAAATACCAATTCCCATGAAGGCTATATGAAGTCTGCACATCCTGGATTTGAGTGAGGCGACTCTGCTTTGCAACAATTCTTCACTGCGTTATATTTGCCGTTTTTCTAAAGTTCAACCCAAGCCACAATATTATCCAGGCTGTATCACATTCAGACGTGATTGGGAGTCCCATAGGGCGGCGCACAATTGGCCCAGTGTCGTCCGGGTTTGGCCTGGGTAGGCCGTCATTGTAAATAAGAATTTGTTCTGACTTGCCTGACTTGCCTAGTTAAATAAAGGTAAAAAATATATATACAAAAATAATAATATTCTGTGGTTATCAAAAGCTGCCTTACCATCATTAACTGCTTTAAACCCAGCAGTGCGTTTGTGAGTTGATGTTGTTTAATATCACACAGTTGTTTACAAAAAATGTGGGTCTTTTGAATTCATGTCTGTCATGATCATTTTAGGGTGGTTATTTTAATAACTCATGCATTTGATGGAAGTAAAACCAACCATGTATGGCTGTGGCACCAGTTGCCTCTGTAACTCCCCTGTGTCTCCTGGTGCTTCTGACACGTTTCAACACTCCCTCTGGAGTCTTTAAAAATAAGCCCATTAATTTCCCCCTCTCACTTGTTTCGTCTCAGAACTACTTTTTCACTTTGATGATTTGAGGAGGGAGCGTGGAGAGCCTGAAGTCTTCAGCTGCCAAACGCTGGCGGCTCATTGATTTCCTCCCCTCTCTCTCCAGCTATAAAGGAGTCTTTCCCTGTCTGCTGCTTCTCAGGGAGCCCGCCTGCTGCTTCTATGGTGAAGTGCTTTCCCCAAACAAAAAGCCAGTCAGACTGGTACAGACCCGCTGCCAGAAGAACCTCGCTGGTTTATGAAATAGTAATCTCAAACTTCTTTGTCTCGCTGGTTACAGTATCGACCTGTTACACATTATCAACATATTTTTCTTCTGACATGGGATTTGGTCTGAAAATGACTTCAGATCAGATCAGAGGTTTTTTCTCATTTCCTCTAGGAACTGCAGCTTGAGTTTGTCCTCTGGTTGTTTTTAGAGCACTAAGAACTCTTTCTGGCTGTAATAAATACTTTGCTGACATTTGAATAAATAATAAACAATTATAGAATAATATCAATTTCGGTTAAATCAACTTGCACGTTAGAATACAGTTTTGATCTGTTCTTTGTTTATTAAGAGTATATTCTTTCATCTTTATTTAACCTTTAACTTTTAAGGCAAGTCAGTTAAGAACAAATTCTTATTTACAATGATGGCCTACCCCGGCCAAACCGGCCAAACCCAGACCGCCCTATGGGACTCCCAATCACAGCCGGATGTATTTGTATTTATTATGGATCCCCATTGCAGCTACTCTTTCTGGGGTCCAGCAAAATTAAGGCAGTATGTGATACAGCCTGGATTCGAAACAGAGACTGTTGTGACGCCTCTTGAGATGCAGTGCCTTAGACCACTGCGCCATGCGGGAGCCCACACTCACACTCCAAGCACCATTATTAGATGTTTTTATAACATTATCCACAGGGGAATAAATATTTTGTTAGGATAGTTACATCTGATAATGTTTAATGAAATTACAATTATTTGGATTTGTTTAGCCATGACATTGAATAGCTTGTCATATAACATTTATAATCTTTGCAAGAGAATGCAATGTGTGTCATGACAAGATAGACCATGTTACACAAGGCTATAGTTCTGTTTCTCTCTGTATCTCCTGGAGTCCTTGGCCTCAATGTCCCCTTACCTGTGTCCTACACTAGTCCTTGGTTAGCATGATCTTGTGTAACCTATGGGTGGAATGCAGTAGGTCTGTGGTGCACGATTCACATCATCACCCAAAGAGATTGATGGTTCACCCAATTAGCCAAAAATCAACATCTCACAGCATCCTGTGATCTGAAATACCCTCATTCATCTTTCAGTATCATTAATCATTCAGTTGTTTTCACTTTTAGAGTGATGCTATTTATCATTGAAATTTTCCACTATCGTCCTAGAGCTTTGCAATACCAGAGAAACATGTTCTGCCCCCTCCCTATCCAATGAGAATGAACAGTGTGAGTGCAAGCAAACAGGTCCTAAGGCCATTTTACCTCCAACTCCCTGGGCGGTAAACACATCAAACACATCAAAACTTTAGTCATCACGTCAGACAGAGCCAGCTTTAGTCTGGACAGAATAGATCTGTACTATCTATTTGCACATATATCTTTGCTTTCACAGTCAGTACCCAAACAGACACACCACAAGCACAACAGGCACAACAGGCTGGGTGCAGCACAGGGTGTAACGGCCGTCGAAGAGAGTAGACCAAGGCGCAGCGCGTTGAGTGCTCATCATGTATTTATTGTACTGAGAACACAAACAAAAACGACAGCCAAACAGTTCTGTCAGGTAAGCAACACTAAACAGAAATTAACCACCCACAAAACCCAAAGGAAAACAGGCTGCCTAAGTATGGCTCCCAATCAGAGACAACGATATACAGCTGTCCCTGATTGAGAACCATATCCGGCCAAAACAAAGAAATACAAAACATAGAAAAAAGGACAGAATGCCCACCCTAGTCACACCCTGGCCTAACCAAAATAGAGAATAAAACCCTCTCTGGCCAGGGCGTGATACAGGGTCAGCACAGTGGTCATAAAACTAGAGAGAAATATTTTATTGAGACTGATGTATATGTAAATATACTGTACTTGTGTGGGAAATATATTATTCTATTTTGTCAGCCCGTCAGCATGACCAATTTATTTATTTATTTTTTATTTCACCTTTATTTAATCAGGTAGGCAAGTTGAGAACAAGTTCTCATTTACAATTGCGACCTGGCCAAGATAAAGCAAAGCAGTTCGACACATACAACAACAGAGTTACACATGGAGTAAAACAAACATACAGTCAATAATATAGTAGAAAAATAAGTCTATATACAATGTAAGCAAATGAGGTGAGGTAAGGGAGGTAAAGGCAAGAAAGGCCATGGTGGCAAAGTAAATACAATATAGCAAGTAAAACACTGGAATGGTAGATTGTAGTGGAAGAAAGTGCAAAGTAGAAATAGAAATAATGGGGTACAAAGGAGCAAAATAAATAACTACAGTAGGGGAAGAGGTAGTTGTTTGGGCTAAATTATAGATGGGCTATGTACAGGTGCAGTGATCTGTGAGCTGCTCTGACAGCTGGTGCTTAAAGCTAGTGAGGGAGATAAGTGTTTCCAGTTTCAGAGATTTTTGTAGTTCGTTCCAGTCATTGGCAGCAGAGAACTGGAAGGAGAGACAGCCAAAGGAGGAATTGGCTTTGGGAGTGACCAGAGAGATATACCTGCTGGAGCGCGTGCTACAGGTGGGTGCTGCTATGGTGACCAGTGAGCGGAGATAAGGGGGGACTTTACCTAGCAGGGTCTTGTAGATGACCTGGAGCCAGTGGGTTTGGCGACGAGTATGAAGCGAGGGCCAGCCAACGAGAGCGTACAGGTCGCAGTGGTGGGTAGTATATGGGGCTTTGGTGACAAAACGGATGGCACTGTGATAGACTGCATCCAATTTATTGAGTAGGGTATTGGAGGCTATTTTGTAAATGACATCGCCGAAGTCGAGGATCGGTAGGATGGTCAGTTTTACGAGGGTATGTTTGGCAGCATGAGTGAAGGATGCTTTGTTGCGAAATAGGAAGCCAATTCTATATTTAACTTTGGATTGGAGATGTTTGATGTGAGTCTGGAAGGAGAGCTTACAGTCTAACCAGACACCTAGGTATTTGTAGTTGTCCACATATTCTAAGTCAGAACCGTCCAGAGTAGTGATGCTGGACAGGCGGGCAGGTGCGGGCAGCGATTGGTTGAAGAGCATGCATTTAATTTTACTTATATATACTTTTTATATATACTTTTATTTAAGAGCAGTTGGAGGCCACGGAAGGAGAGTTGTATGGCATTGAAGCACCAATGTGGTACTGTAGTAGTCACCAAGTGCTGCTTTAAAGACACATAAATTGTATGCACACATCCAGAGAATCTTGCCAGAACATCTCAGTTTTTCTGGGAAATAGTGCACGGTATCTTTAAAATGTGTGTTTAATAATGTTACATACTCCTCGTTAAGACTGTGGGGTTGGTTGACTGACTGGTTCGGGACCCTGGCTATGTAAATTAAGCCAAATTGCCTTGATCAGAGGGTCAATGATAATTAACCCGGTGATAGCAGCAACACACTTGCTCTTCTGCTATAATGAGATTTTCCCAACAAACTTGAAAGCAGCAGGCACAGTGAATTCTGGTCAGCCTGATAATGTTAGGATGTGGTGGCTATTAAAATGTTCATGAATTATTCATATTGGCTGTGATTAACAGGTTATATCAAAATGTTGCTAATTTATTTTCAAAATGGTTGGCCTAGTTTTGCTACACAGAACAGTCTTAATCAATGATGGTCATGCACTGATGATCTGGTGTGCTTTTGTGTTGAAGGGAGAATTGCAGGTTAGTGAGAAACAACAACTTACTGTATAGGTCCACAACCGAAAGGCCCTCCAGTAGGTGGTACATCACTGGGGCCGTGTTCCCACCCATCCAGGACATCTACTTGAAACGGGGCCTGAGGAAGTTCCACAGCCACGAGCTGTTCACTCCCTTAGCGTCTGGCTGACGGTATCAGAGCATGAGGTCTGATACCAACAGGCTCAGAGACAGTTTATGTCTACAAGGCATAAGAATGCTGAACACTTGAACTGGACTGACCCCCTGCACTGACTATCCTCACCTTAGCACACACACACACACACACACGGAGAGAGAGAGATCACAATTGCTGCTACTAGACTCATTTACTATTGCTAATACTGCACAATTTAAACACTTGCCCCCCAATCCCCCCTTTCCCTGATACATATGTAAATATTGGACTATAAATTGTGCCTAACTGTATTATACTTATGCTAAAATGTTTATTCTATTCTACTAAGCCATTTACTTTGTTCGTATTCTTATCTTTAATTATTTATTATTGTTGCATTATCAAGAAGGAACCTGCAAGTAAGCATTTCGTTGGACTTAGTGTATCCTGTACATATGACTAATAAAACTTGACACTAGGTGTGAAAACAATAGTAATAAGATGAAGCCTCTATTAGAGAGACATATTTTGATTACAAGCAAGTGTCACGTTCGGGTGATGCATGCACATGGGGCGGCAGGTAGCCTAGTGGTTAGAGCATTGGACTAGTAACCGAAAGGTTGCAAAATTGAATCCCTGAGCTGACAAGGTAATAATCTGTCGTTCTGCCCCTGAACAAGGCAGTTAACCCACTGTTCCTAGGCCATCATTGAAAATAAGAATTTGTTCTTAACTGACTTGCCTAGTAAAATAAATGGAAGAAAAAAAAATCCTGCACCAAAAACCTCTGTAGCAGGATGGCTAATGGTAAAGTCAGGACCTTGACGAACTTAACAGTGAGCGATGACCATGAAAACATGCAAAACTGATGGCTATAGCTATGTTCAACAAGTATATTATTCTTCTAGCTTTATCTAGCCCTATTTGGGATATTTTACCTTGCCTCGCTGGCTTGCTAGGTAATCAACCCTCAGATGACATCAAATCAAACAACATTTTATTGATCACATACACGTGTTTAGCAGATGTTATTGCGGGTGTAGCGAAATGCTTGTGTAATCTGCGATGTTGTAGACGATAACCATCTGATAATGGGTTAACTTACATGAGCTGCATTTGAAATGGCATGTGATCGTATCCACTGCTAGGTGTCACAGCTGTCGTGGAAGAGAGAATGGGACTAAGGCGCAGCGGGTTGCGTGCTCAACATATTTATTATAACAATGAGAACACCACAGAAAAACAATAAACAAACTAACAACAGGAACAGAGCGGCAGGCTCAACAAAAGCAGTGCTCTCAAACTACTACCCACAAGTGACAAACAAAACACACCCCTATTTATAGGACTCCCAATCAGAGGCAACTAGAAACACCTGCCTCCAATTGAGAGTCCAGCACCCAACCTACACATAGAAAAACTACCCTAGAATATACACATAGAAATACAAACTTAGACCAGTGACCAAAAAACCCTGTAATACATAAATCAACTACCCTCTGCCACGTCCTGACCAAACTACAATAACAAAATATCCTCTATACTGGTCAGGACGTGACACTAGGTAAACAAAAAATGTTCTGATTCCGAACTGGGCGTGCAACTTTTCATGATGCTGCCAAGAAATTGGTCTATATGTAGTGGTAAAACATTTGGTGGGTAAACTCTGATCGCCAGTCGTGGGTAAAGAAGTAATGTTTCCTATTCTTTCAATGCATTTTTCTGCACAAGGTGGGTAAACCTTTTTTCTGTGCAGGTCGACTCTCAATGACACTTGACGCCACGTGAGAGACAGTTTTTGCTAGAACTAGAAATATATATATATATAGACTATTTAGTGCATGTGGAAACTGACAACCATGATGGTTTCATCTGAAATACACTACCGGTCAAATGTTTTATAACACCTACTCATTCCAGGGTTTTTCTTTATTTTACTATTTTCTACATTTTAGAATAATAGTGAAGACATCAAAACTATGAAATTACACATATGGAATCATGTAGTAACCAAAAAAGTGCTAAACAAATCTAAATATATTTTATATTTGAGATTCTTCAAATAGCCACCCTTTGCCTTGATGACAGCTTTGCACACTCTTGGCATTCTCTCAACCAGCTTCACCTGGAATGCTTTTCCAACGGTCTTGAAGGAGTTTGCACTTGTTGGCTGCTTTTCCTTCACTCTGCGGTCCAACTCATCCCAAACCATCTCAATTGGGTTGAGGTCGGGTGGTTGTGGTTGCCACTCTTTGCCTTGATGACAGCTTTGCACACTCTTGGCATTCTCTCATCCAGCTTCATGAGGTAGTCACCTGGAATGCATTTCAATTAACAGGTGTGACTTGTTAAAAGTTAATTTGTGGAATTTCTTTCCTTCTTAATGCGTTTGAGCCAATCAGTTGTGTTGTGCCAAGGTGGTTGGGGGGGTATACAGAAGATAGCCCTATTTGGTAAAAGACCAAGTCCATATTATGGCAAGAACAGCTCAAATAAGCAAAGAGAAACGACAGTCCATCATTACTTTAAGCAGTGGCGGATTTAAGTATAGGCAACATGGGCAGCCGCCCAGGGCGACATCTTGCCGGGGGCGGCACTGGGCGCCCGCACAAAAAAATGTTGAATGGTGACATTAAAGCGATCAGTTTTCTATCGCTCTTTTGCACGTCACATCAAGGATATCATGTCACCGTGTGGGACTGTGGGTCAATTAACCTTGTCGGAGGTGTGTGTTTTGTCCTATATTTGTATTTAATTAATGTTTATTTTAATCCCAGCCCCCGCCCCAGCAGGAGGTCTTTTGCCTTTTGGTAGGCCGTCATTGTAAATAAGAATTTGTTCTTAACTGACTTGCCTAGTTAAATAAAGGTTAAATAAAATAAAATAAATTAAATGCTTCACAGAGTTCAAGTAAGAGACACATCTCAACATCAACTGTTAAGAGAAGACTGTGTGAATCAGGCCTTCATGGTCGAATTTCTGCAAGGAAAAGAAACCACTACTAAAGGACACCAATAAGAAGAAGAGACTTGCTTGGGTCAAGCTGCAATGAACATTAAATGAGCAATGGACATTAGACCGGTGGAAATGTGTCCTTTGGTCTGGAGTCCAAATTGTCTTTGTGAGACGCGGTGGGGTTGAACGGATGATCTCCGCATGTGTATTTCCCACCGTAAAGCATGGAGGAGGAGGTGTTATGGTGTGGGGGTGCTTTGCTGGTGACACTGTCTGTTATTTATTTAGAATTCAAGGCACACTTAACCAGCATGGCTACCACAGCATTCTGCAGCGATACGCCATCCCATCTGGTTTTGGCTTAGTGAGACTATCATTTGTTTTCAACAGGACAATGACCCAACACACCTCCAGGCTGTGTAAGGCTGTGTGGGAACTCCTTCAAGACTGTTGGAAAAACCTTGATGTCCTTTGTTTTAAATTTATTATTTTTTTAAAAAGTGCATTGTTGTTTGCTGTTTTCTTCTGTCTTTTCCTTTTTTCTCTTTAGTTCATTCTCTTGGTTGTTGGTGCATTCAGGGGGTTCTTGGGGGTGGGGAATGGAATCTTCCTGGGGGGGACTGTGGGAGGGGTCTCGAATGGTTGAGGGACAGCTATTGGGGAACTGTGGGGGGATCTTGGAGGGTTCAGATTTCACAAGATTGTGATCATGAAAAAGGAAACTATGACATATATTTTCTATCATGCACACGCACCCTCACACATAAGGATGGCTCTGTTGCGGAAAGACTGATACATGTTTGATAGTGTCTTGATGCTGGATTGTTTGTCCTTCATGTTCTAATACTTTAATGTTACCCCTTCCTTGTGTTTTTTTATAATAAATAATACAAATTAAAAAAGACTGTTGGAAAAGCATTCCAGATGAAGCAGGTTGAGAGAGTGCCAAGAATGTGCAAAGCTGTCATCAAGGCAAAGGGTGGCTACTTTGAAGAATCTCAAATATGAAAAATATATTTGGATTTGTTTAACACTTTTTTGTTTACTACATGATTCTATATGTGTAATTTCATAGTTTTGATGTCTTCACTATTATTCTACAATGTAGAAAATAGTAAAAATAAAGAAAAACCTTTAAATTCGTAGGTGTTCTAAAACTTTTGACCGGTAGTGTATGTCAACTGTGTTCTCTCTAGTCATTTTTTTACATTTTAGTCATTTAGCAGACGCTCTTATCCAGAGCGACTTACAGTAGTGAATGCATACATTTCATTTTCATTTCATGCATTTTTTGTACTGGCCCCCCGTGCAAACACCATGCTCTACCAACTGAGCCACAGGGATAGTCTTTATTATGGTTAAATCACGCTGAGAGTTAAATGTCAACTGGATCAGTCACTTATTGATTGAATGACTCAATTAGAATTTAGCAAAATGCTGGCCATCTTTCTGAAGGTTAGATTCTTTCAATTCAACAGCTCTGTAATGGTGCATTTTAAAGGTGTTGACAAGCACTTGATAGATACTGGAGGAATGGCATGTCCTTTACTGAATGAAGAGAGACACTCTCAATAATTATTTAATTTCATACTTATTTCATTGTCACATTTATGAGTTTTAATGGGTGGATTGATGCTCCTTCACAACAATGTAATTAGGCTACACAATTACACAGGGGCGAAACTTTCACTGGGGACGGAACATTCTGAAATTACATTTTTGTCCCCCCCAGTTTTATCATTGGAATGTGATACAAAACAAGGCAACGGTGTGCTTTAGGACCATGCGGACGCCTCTGAGCGTCAGGTAGGCCGTTTGGAGTGTTTATCCGACTGGATAAAAAAAACGATATTTAATATTATGTCCCCCCCACTTCTAAAATCATGTACATGTATTATTGCACAGTTACCACACCTTGTGACAACCTGCTCTTCTCAGTTCAAAATGTACATGAATTATAAACTGATTGCACGGTAATTACCCCAAACAACTAGGCTACTTTGTTCCTCCTTCATAAAAAACAGCCGGGAGCTAATCCCAAAAGGCCAGGGTGACCTCACACCTTGTTCCTGGAGGAGGTGGGGCAGTAACAGGTCCTGGGGATGTTGGCACATGGGCCTGTAGGCTAATGGAGGAGACATTTAGTGGAAGTGGAACGTAATGCTTCCAGGGGGAGCTGGGGTCCAGCATCTCCCCATAGACACAGACAGACAGACGGGCTCAGAGAGACTGAGAAAGAGGAAGAGACAGAGTCCTGCTCATCATGAGTCACAGCTGGTGCTGCATGTTGCTGCATGGTGCTGGGTCCCCCATCTTGCTCAACACTGTCCTCTGGAACGGTTACACAAGCACAGTGGCAGATGGAAAGTGGAAACATTCAGTGTGCTGCCTCCTTCATCTGACTGGAGCTTGAGATACAGTGAGGGAAAAAAGTATTTGATACCCTGCTGATTTTGTACGTTTGCCCACTGACAAAGAAATGATCAGTTTATAATTTTAATGGTAGGTTTATTTGAACAGTGAGAGACAGAATAACAACAAAAGAATCCAGAAAAACACGTCAAAAATGTTATACATTTATTTGCATTTTAATGAGGGAAATAAGTGTTTGACCCCTCTGCAAAACATGACTAAGTACTTGGTGGCAAAACCCTTGTTGGCAATCACAGAGGTCAGACGTTTCTTGTAGATGGCCACCAGGTTTGCACACATCTCAGGAGGGATTTTGTCCCACTCCTCTTTGCAGATCTTCTCCAAGTCATTCTGGTTTCGAGGCTGACGTTTGGCAACTCGAACCTTCAGCTCCCTCCACAGATTTTCTATGGGATTAAGGTCTAGAGACTGGCTAGGCCACTCCAGGACCTTAATGTTCTTCTTCTTGAGCCACTCCTTTATTGCCTTGGCCGTGTGTTTTGGGTCATTGTCATGCTGGAATACCCATCCACGACCCATTTTCAATGCCCTGGCTGAGGGAAGGAGGTTCTCACCCAAGATTTGACGGTACATGGCCCCGTCCATCGTCCCTTTGATGCGGTGAAGTTGTCCTGTCCCCTTAGCAGAAAAACACCCCCAAAGCATAATGTTTCCACCTCCATGTTTGACAGTGGGGATGATGTTCTTGGTGTCATAGGCAGCATTCCTCCTCCTCCAAACACGGCGAGTTGAGTTTATGCCAAAGAGCTCCATTTTGGTCTCATCTGACCACAACACTTTCACCCAGTTGTCCTCTGAATCATTCAGATATTCATTGGCAAACTTCAGACAGGCATGTATATGTGCTTTCTTGAGCAGGGGGACCTTGCGGGTGCTGCAGGATTTCAGTCCTTCACGGCGTAGTGTGTTACCAATTTTTTTCTTGGTGACTATGGTCCCAGCTGCCTTGAGATCATTGACAAGATCCTCCTGTGTAGTTCTGGGCTGATGCCTCACCGTTCTCATGATCATTGCAACTCCACTGGGTGAGATCTTGCATGGAGCCCCAGGCCGAGGGAGATTGACAGTTCTTTTGTGTTTCTTCCATTTGCGAATAATCGCACCAACTGTTGTCACCTTCTCACCAAGCTGCTTGGCGATAGTCTTGTAGCCCATTCCAGCCTTGTGTAGGTCTACAATCTTGTCCCTGACATCCTTGGAGAGCTCTTTGGTCTTGGCCATGGTGGAGAGTTTGGAATCTGATTGATTGATTGATTCTGTGGACAGGTGTCTTTTATACAGGTAACAAACTGAGATTAGGAGCACTCCCTTTAAGAGTGTGCTCCTAATCATAGCTCGTTACCTGTATAAAAGACACCTGGGAGCCAGAAATCTTTCTGATTGAGAGGGTTTCAAATACTTATTTCCCTCATTAAAATGCAAATCAATTTATTACATTTTTGACATGCGTTTTTCTGGATTTTTTGTTGTTGTTATTCTGTGTTTTACTGTTCAAATAAACCTACCATTAAAATTATAGACTGATCATTTCTTTGTCAGTGGGCAAACGTACAAAATCAGCAGGGGATCAAATACTTTTCTCCCTCACTGTAGGATAGAGAGATGGACAGAGACGTCTTATTTGTTTTGACAAACAAATCTATAAAAATAGATAAATTGCGGACCGCTGTTGAATTTTTCTGTACATGTACAGAACATCAGACACACATGGCTGTGAGGACTTGTGGTGTGGCTATGTGGGAGTGTGTGTAGTGCATTATGTTCTCTCTAGTCCACAGACTCACTTTCTGTCTCTTAGAAGATGAATATGGTAAAATATTGATAAGTCAAGTGTGATGAAGTGAATTGTTTGAAAGTAAAGTGTTGGATATGCTATTTTGGGACATACAGGCCTATGTAATGTTGTGTCCTGCTGTGTAACCTATTGAACTATGGTATACTGTCCAAAGACAATACACTGTACTAAGGTTATATATTATATTGTGCTGCCATATAATCTAGTGTAGTGGAGAGCTGCTATCTCTCGCTTCAGATTGACTTAACTGTTCAATAGATAACATTGATTGGCCTGAGAGCTAACAATTGCATTCACTCTCACCTGCGCTTCCCATCAATAGTTGTTTATAAGGCAAGGGTGGAAACCTGCAGGCCCTTAACTGGCCTTAAATACTCCTGTAACTCTGTATTATTTAGGATTTTATTTGGCTGGTATAGGGCTTAGCCGCATTAACGCATGTTGAGCTGAGGTGGAGTGGACATTAATGTATTCGTATGGTAGAGAGGCATTTACTCACTGTGTTGTGTGTCCTATTCAAACTGCAAACTTCATTAGTTCTCCTTTACATCATCTGGTGCTTTTCATTCATTATTCATACAGCTACAGACAAAAAAAATCTAATATTCATATAAACAAGCTTCCAGAAAGAGACAGATAATATCATGAAGAATTGACTTATACCAAAATTACTGTCAAGATCGTCGTAAGAACTGGATAAAGGCGCAGCGTATGTAGCATTCCACATCTTTATTATAAAGTGAAACTTCAGCAAATACAAAACAATAAACGAACAAACGAAACGTGACGTTCTGGAGTGCTCACAGGCAACTACACAAAAACAAAACAAGATCCCACAAAACACAGTGGGGAAATGGCTGCCTAAATATGATCCCCAATCAGAGACGACGATAAACAGCTGCCTCTGATTGGGAACCATACCAGGCCAACATAGAAATAGAACAACCTAGATTACCCACCCTAGTCACACCCCAACCTAACCAACATAGCGAAAAAATACTCTATGGTCAGGGCGTGACAGTACCCCCCCCCCCAAAGGTGCGGACTACGGCCTCAAAACCTGACTCAATAGGGGAGGGTCCGGGTGGGCATCTAGGGTTGGTGGCGGCTCCGGTGCAGGTTGTAACCCCCGCCCAGACCCCGAATCCGGCCATGGCGCCGAGCTGAACGTCGTGCCTGGACTGGGCACCAGCGCAGAGGAGGGCTCAGGCCCTGGAGCTGGGTTGGACGCTGTGTTTGGACTGGGCACCGGCACAGAGGAAGGCTCCGGCCTTGGAGCTGGGCTGGTCACTGTGCCTGGACTGGGCCCCGGCGCTGAGGAAGGCTCCGGTCTAGGAGTTGGACTGGACACCTTGCCTGGAGGTTCCGGACCGTGGACCGTCGCTGGAGGTTCCGGACCGTGGACCGTCGCGGTGGTTCCGGACCGTGAAGCGTCGCTGGTTGTCCCGGACCGTCGCTGGAGGTTCCGGACTGTGGACCGTCGCTGGAGATCCGGACCGTCGCTGGCGGTTCCGGACCGTGGCTGGAGGTTCCTTAACCGTTGACCGTCACAGCAGGTTCCTTAACCGTTGACCGTCACAGCAGGTTCCTTAACCGTTGACCGTTGCAGGAGTCTCCGGACCGTGGACCGTCGCACTAGGCTCCGGACCGTGGACCGTCGCAGGAGGCTCCGGACCATGGACCATCGCAGGAGGCTCCGAACCGTCGCCGGAAGCTCCGGACCGTGAACCGTCGCCGGAAGCTCCGGACCGTGAACTGTCGCCGGAAGCTCCGGACCGTGAACTGTCGCCGGAAGCTCCGGACCGTGAACTGTCGCCGGAAGCTCCGGACCGTGAACTGTCGCCGGAAGCTCCGGACCGTGAACTGTCGCCGGAAGCTCCGGACCGTGAACTGTCGCCAGAAGCTCCGGACCGGGAACCGTCGCCGGAAGCTCCAGACTGTGAATGCGCACTGGAGGCCTAGTGCGTGGAGTCGGTACAGGTGGCACCGGACTGGTGACACGCACTTCAGGGTGAGTGCGGGGAGCAGACACAGGACGTACCGGACTGGGGAGGCGCACCGGAGGCCTTATGCGTGGGACCGGCACAGGTTGCACCGGACTGGTGACACGCTCTTCAGGGTGAGTGCGAGGAGCAGGCACAGGACATACCAGACTGGGGAGACGCACTGGAGGCCTGATGCGTGGGGCCGGCACAGGTTGCACCGGACTGGTGACACGCACTTCAGGGCGAGTGCGGGGAGCAGGCACAGGACGTACCGGACTGGGAACACGCACTTCAGGGCGAGTGCGAGGAGCTGACACAGGACATACTGGGCTGTGGAGGCGCACTGGAGACCTGGTGCGTAGAGCCGGCACAAATTGTACCGGAACGATGACACATTTCGCACGGCGAGTGCAGGGAGCTGACACAGGACGTACTGGGCTGTGGAGGCGCACTGGAGACCTGTTGCGTAGAGCTGGCACAAATTGTACCTGAACGATGACACACCTCGCACGGCGAGTATGGGGAGCTGGCACAGGACATACTGGGCTGTGAAGGCGTACTGGAGACCTGGTGCTTAGAGCCGGCACACATGCTACCGGACAAATGATACGCTCCTCAAGGCGAGTGCGGAGAGCTGGCACAGGACGTACAGGGCTGTGGAGGCGTACTGGAGACCTGGTGCATGGAGCTGGCACAGTTTTTACCAGACTGCTAGCACGCTCCTCAGGACGAGTACGGAGAGCTGACTCAGGTGGCATCAAACAGATAACACGCTCCTTAGGGCGAATGTCGTGCATCATACACCAACACAACAACTCTCTCCATTCACTCTCCTCCAATTTCTCCCTCTTCTCCCAGAATGGCTCTGGTTCGCTCCTCAGCTCCGCCGACCACCCCATGTGCCCCCCCCCCCCCCCCCCCCCCAACAAAAATGTTTTGGGCTGTCCTTTGGGCTTTCCTTATGGCCGCGAACCCCGGCGTTGTCGCTGTCCTCCCTTCTCTCCTTGTGTCTGCCGCCAAGGAAGGCGATCCTGTCCTGCCAGGATTTCTTCCCAAGTCCAGGATCCCTTCCCATCCAAAATCTCTTCCCAAGTCCAGGATACTCTCTCCTCCTGGACACGCTGCTTGGTCCTGTTGTGGTGGGATCTTCTGTCACGATCGTCGTAAGAACTGGACCAAGGCGCAGCGTATGTAGCGTTCCACATCTTTATTATAAAGTGAAACTTCAGCAAATACAAAACAATAAACGAACAAACAAAACGTGACGTTCTGGAGTGCTCACAGGCAACTACACAAAAACAAAACATGATCCCACATAACACAGTGGGGAAATGGCTGCCTAAATATGATCCCCAATCAGAGACAACGATAAACAGCTGCCTCTGATTGGGAACCATACCAGGCCAACATAGAAATAGAATAACCTAGATTACCCACCCTAGTCACACCCCAACCTAACCAACATAGAGAAAAAAAGACTCTCTATGGTCAGGGCGTGACAATTACACATATTTTTGATTGAATTTAACTATCTTATTAAAACATTAACCCTAGTGAATAACAACAAGAATAACATTTTCCTGAATCATTATAATAAGATTTTTTCAGAGTGATTGCAATTGCACTAGAATTGTTTATTTTTTTATTATTTCATTGATATTTTTTGTATGTTTTAGTATTTTCTTGTTAATACTTGCATTCTGTTTTGTATGATGTAACAATGTAAATTGTTGATCTGTATTATGAAAGAAAAAAATTATAATAATATGTGTGCAAAGCTGTCATCAAGGCAAACGGTGGCTATTTTGTAGAATCTCAAATATATGTGTGTTTTTTCATAGTTTTGATGTCTTCACTACCTTGCTACGATGTAGAAAAATAGTAAAAAATAAAGAAAAACCCTTGAATGAGTATGTGTGGCCAAACTTTTGACTGGTTTGTTTGTTTGTTTAACCTTTATTTAACTAGGCAAATCAGTTAAGAACAAATTCTTATTTACAATGATGGCCTACACCGGCCAAACCCGGACGACGCTGGGCCAATTGTGCGCCGCCCTATGAGACTCCCAATCACGGCCAGTTGTGATACAGCCTTGTACTGTATATTAATCCATAAATCTAACCTATAATTAATCATGCTTTTAATTAATTTTTTTAAACATTGAACAATCCGCACACATTAATGTAGGCTTCCAAATGTCTTTATTGTTAAAGTTGCACTATGCAGAAAACTGCTTGTCAAAACTCTAATAGTTTGCCTAATTTCAGTTTGTGACAAAATAAGATAGTATAGTGTAGCGAATCATTGTACTATCTAAATCGCTGTGAAATATATTTTCCATAACCAGAAATATTGGTATTTCAGCTGTTATAAACTGGTGTACAAAACCGAAAGTAAAAGACACAAAAACAAAACTTAAGAACATGAAGCATAGAAATAGCACACATCGAACAGATATACTGCATTTTAGACTTGTTTTAAAGTCGATTGGTAGGTCTATAACCCACAGTTCTATGTGAATTTGGACAGGTCACCAAAAAAGTTTTTTACCCTTATTTATTTACTACAAAAATGCTAATAACTGACACACAATCCAATGAAGGTATCTATAGAAAACCTACTCAAATCCTCTTCAGTGAATGATTTAAAGGAAGAGCTGCTCAAATCCTCTTAACCAGGACCAAGGGAAACTATTGTGCTTGCCCTGGGAAGAAGACGGAGGAAAGGTAGCTACTGTGGAAGTGTAGGAGAGTTCATCAAAGTGAAAAGACATAAAGGCCCATCAAAGTAACAATTTGCACAGTAGCCAGATTCAATGATATATGAGTCTTCTATAATTCCACGGAGAGAAAATGGCTGCTGTTTAAATAGGGATGGCCTTCTCTAGGCCAAATAATCTCATTTAACAAAAGCTCTGGAGGTTTCACGGAGCATGGATGGGTTGTGGCTGAGGAGCTCCCTAATTCAACCGAACTGAGAGAATTGGGCATTTGAAAATATGGGGAGAATGTATGGCATTTTGATTTCCTATTAATCCCTGCAAAGAGAACTGAATATGAAAATTATACTTTCTTATTGACTTTTAAGTTGAGCTGTAAATACTTTTCCCCTAATGGTATGAAATATGTAGAAAGTGAAGAATCTTAAGGTTAAAAAATCTGTGTTCTCTATGTTTACTGTGCTTTTCAGATATAGATGCAGCCAAGGATGCAATGTTCTCTGTCCTTAAACTCATTGAGATGAGACTTAACCTTGAGAACTTTAGCACATTATCACATTCAGCAGAAATAGACAACCTACCACTCAAGTCCCTGTGCTTGGTCATATTGGACTAAAGTTTTCTGAAGGACAACATTTAATGGATAGATGTACATAACTGTGAATGGAATCTGAGTCCTGTGTGCTTGTTGTTACCATCGGAATCATTGAACCTTCAGAAATCTTTTGACGAGCAAAGAAATAAACACAGACAAACAAACGAAGAAGAAAGAATACTGCAGCACCTGGGATTATTTCCCAATATCTCATGTAAAAGAGGAGGGCATTAGAAGGAAATGTGCTGCCATTACGGGGTGATCTTGGTTTCATTCAATGAAGATAATGAAGCAGAGGAAAATCATAAATACAGCAATGACACCGCAATGTAAAAATAAGCAAGGCTACGGTAATGAGATTCCATTCAAGAAAAATGTATAGATGGGGATGTACAGAAATATAATTAATGAGCATTAAACCTAGGATACAGGAAATCACATCACAAAGACACTGAGACATATAACAATAATGTGTTTTGGTATCTAATCATAACCTTCCGCATCACCCACCTTTACATAAGCAAGACCAATGCAAACAATATTTTCTTAATCCTTGTGGTATCTAAATATACACTGATACATTCCATTTATTACAATAGCTTCCAATAGCTATTTATCCAACTTTCTAAACCTCACTCTGTACAGAGATACTATTAGTCTTCTGAACAGTAATCTGTGGTCTAAAATAAGAAGCCAGGCTTGATCCATGAGGTAATCAATTCAGACAGAGGGCTGCAGGACACAAGCTATATTTAGACTTCCTAAAATGGAGGAATTTTAAATACAAAGGACCCCTGCTTACCTGGTGCAGAGATGGCTGGAGGCAAGGCAGGAACAATAGTGATTCTGTTAATGAGACAAAAAAAAGACCAAAACATTTATTATGACACTTGTAATCATATGCGAACCACAAGAAAAGACAACAAGCCTTACTATACACAACCTATGTTTTCTTTTTGTTCTTTCAAGTTTTTTCTCGCTTGATAGTGACATTCTAGCGCTGAGTGAAGTAAAGCAATAGGAGAGCAATACGGTTGTTCTTAAAAACAGATCATTTCACACCAAGAATCTCTGACCTACAGAATATTCCCACTACTCACTTTCTAAAGCTTCAGAAGATTGATCTCTGTAGCTCAGTTTGCAGAGCATGGTGCAGAGCACACCAGGATAGTGGGTTCAATTCCGAAGACCACCTATACATACAATATATGCATGTATGTCTAGGCTCTGCCACAGCCACATGAGGCTGAAGAAGTGGGACAGGCTCTACTGTTGGGGGTAGTCCCGGAGTCAGCCTTTGAAGTGTGTATGTGGCTTAATTTCTATGTGCATGTGTTAACTTAAGGATCCAACACTTTTTTTCAATTTTCGCCTAAAATGACACCCAAATATAACTAGCCTGTAGCTCAGGACCTGAAGCAAGGATATGCATATTGTTGACACCATTTGAAAGGAAACATTTTGAAGTTTGTGGAAATGTAGGAGAATATAACACATTAGATCTGGTAAAAGATAATACAAAGAAAAAAAACATATTTTTTTTTTTGGGGGGGGGGTTGTACCATCATCTATGAAATGCAAGAGAAAGACCATATTGTATTATTTCAGCCCAGGCACAATTTCTATTTTGGCCACTAGATGGCAGTAGTGTATGTGCAACGTTTTAGACTGATCCAATGAACCATTGCAAATCTGTTCAAAGTGTTGTATCAAGACTGCCCAAACATGCCTAATTGATGTATTAATACATTTTCAAATTCATAATTGTGCACTCTTCTCAAACAATAGCATGGTAGTCTTTCACTGTAATAGCTACTGTAAATTGGACAGTGCAGTTAGATTAACAGGAATTTAAGCTTTCTGCCCATATCAGATATGTCTATGTCCTGGGAATTTTTTTGTTACTTACAACCTCATGCTAATCACATTAGCCTACGTTAGCTCAACCGTCCCACGAGGGGGACACCGATCCCGTAGAGGTTTTAAGACATCTGCATACATAGGTTCGGTTTGCTCGTAGTAGAACAAGGCTAGGCGAAGTGAACGTCTGTGCTTGCATAATCCCTTTTTCTGTTTGTCCCTCTTGAGACACCGTATCAACAACATTACACTTCCTCAACTGAAGAAATCTGTAATTCATTTTGACATTTTTGCTGAGGAGTTCTTAGTCACACAATTTTACATATAACTAAGATGTTTGGTGCAGTATTTCTCAAGTGAAAAAATGTACATGAAAACTAGTTGTCTGTCGTTGAATGACAAGAAACATTTCATTGATTGTTGACCAATCACTGACGAAGGGGTGTAGACTTCGGCTACCGAACTTTGACAAGCCACAAGGAAAGAAATTGTGTCCTCGAACAGCCGAAAAAAAACAGGCTGAACGCTGCAAAACACCAAAACGAACATCATAATATATGTGCAAACAATTTTTGAAGGTAAGCTTTAGGGATCTATTCAATCTGTAAAGCTGAAGTGTTACAGATTCCGCAATATAAATGTAAAGGTACTTTCCAATTGAGCTGACATATGCAGCGTTTATCATGAATGCAGTCTCCGCTAAAGCGGGGAGATTGCCTTTAAATTTCAATCACGCTGTAAAGAGGAACTTCCGCGATGCGGATTGAAAAGAGCCCTTAGCATGAAGAACGGAAGTAGAACGAGACAGAAGGCGAGAAATCTGTCTACATATCAACACAGCCAAAACCCACCTGTGAACAAAAACACCTTCATAGAGAGATCCTGCTGTGATGTGATTCAGTTAGAAGTGATCCTCTACCCAGGAGCACCAAGGTAACAGGATGCCTCACACATATTACAGCAGGGAGAAAAGCAAAGGCATCATAAAGAAAGAGCCTCGCCAGACCTCATGAGTTGGTGTGTGTGCACTCCAAAATGATGTCCATCAGGTTCTTAAAAATGCTGCTGTTGTGGCTTGGATCCAAGGACTCAGGGGGAGAGGTAACCTGCTAGTTCCTATTAACATTTTCTCTTCATGTTAACTTAAAGCCGGAACCATGGGTGGGTCACCACTGGTGGAGTGTGTGTGTGTGCGTGCGTTCATCCATGCGTGTGTGCGTGCGCGCGCGGGTTAGAGTGTGACGGCTCTATCTACTGGCAATTTCACATATTTCTATTTATAAACTCCGGTCAGAGAGCAAGAAGCCCCATTTCCTGCTGTTTCATTGTGGAGGAGAGAATAATGACTCTCCAGAGTGTCATCATCTCATAGACTTTCTCCAGAGAATTGCTCTCTTCCTCCTGTTTGAAGACAAGGAGATAGAGAGAAAGAAAATCAACAGTCCTTTTCACAAAAGAGTAGAATTGTTTATAGAGTGCACATATATCAACGAGCAGAATAAAGCCACTTGATGTAGGGCTCTATTCAATCAGATCCGCTTTAGCCAACATCCACTTAGCGGTTGTTTTGGAGGTGTCGATGTCGAGTTAGATCTGTCAAATACACAAGCGGCTCCTGGCATACCTAATGCGGACATTGGCCATTGGCTGAACGGAGTCGCATTAAGAGAAATCCCATGCAACCTTGTTTACAAGTTTAAAACACTGGAATGTGAGATGTAATCTACACCTCAGTTAGGCTGATAGAAATCCTCATTTAATTTAATTATTTAAAATATGAGAGTCATTATTTTTATTTCTACACTTTTTTGTTCTGAACTTCCAACATGAGTGGGATGGGTGTGGCTGCGGGACAATGAACAAGAACAGCTGCTCACTGATTTCACAGCTCCAATGCAGTTACACCTCTGACACCGCCAAAACATCAGCTATGCGGGTGTCGGCTATCCCCTGTTAACGCAGGATCTGATTGAATCTAGGCCTTTATTGTACTAGCCGTCACTCACCAGAGGTGGAAAAAGTACTCAAAATTTATACTTGAGTAAAAGTAAAGATATCTTAATAGAAAATGACTCAAGTAAAAGTGAAAGTCACCCAGTAAAACACTACTTGAGTAAAAGTCTGAAAGTATTTGGTTTTAAATATACTTAAATATCAAAAGTAAACATAATTGATCAAATATACTTAAGTATCAAGCGTAAAAGTATACACTACCGGTCATATGTTTGGGATCACTTAGAAATGTCCTTGTTTTTGAAAGAAAAGCAATTTTTTGTCCATTAAAATAACATCAAATTGATCAGAAATACAGTGTAGACATTGTTAATGTTGTCAATGGCTATTGTAGCTGGAAATGGCAGATTTTTAATGGAATATCTACATAGGCGTACAGAGGCCCATTATCAGCAACCATCCCTCCTGTGTTCCAATGGAACGTTGTGTTAGCTAATCAAAGTTTATCATTTTAAAAAGCTAATTGATAATTAGAAAACCCTTTTGCAATTATGTTAGCACAACTGAAAACTGTTGTCCTGATTAAAGAAGCAATAAAATGGGCCTTCTTTAGACGAGTTGAGTATCTGGAGCATCAGCATTTGTGGGTTCGATTACAGGGTCAAAATGTCCAGAAACAAATAACTTTCTTCTGAAACTTGTCAGTCTATTCTTGTTCTGAGAAATGAAGGCTATTCCATGCGAGAAATTGCCAAGAAACTGAAGATCTTGTACAACGTTGTGTACTACTCCCTTCACAGAACAGCACAAACTGGCTCTAACAAGAATAGAAAGAGGAGTGGGAGGCCCCGGTGCACAACTGAGCAAGAGGACAAGTACATTAGAGTGTCTAGTTTGAGAAACAGATGCCTCACAAGTCCTCACCTGGCAGCTTCATTAAATAGTACCCGCAAAACACAAGTCTCAACGTCAACAGTGAAGAGGCAACTCCGGGATGCTGGCCTTCTAGGCAGAGTTCTTCTGTCCAGTGTCTGTGTTCTTTTACCCATCTTAATCTTTTCTTTTTATTGGCCAGTCTGAGATATGGCTTTTTCTTTGCAACTCTGCACTCACTCTGTGAGTGAGTGAGTGCGTGCATGAGAGAGAGAGAGAGAGAGAGAGAGAGAGAGAGAGAGAGAGAGAGAGAGAGAGAGAGAGAGCACCTCAAAGCAGAATAGCCAACACATAGAGACACTAGCCAGGGGGAAGAGAGCTAACGAAGGACGCCGATTCAATGTCATGCAAATGTATTGAGGGGGAACTCCTGTGGCTGACAGGACAGAAAAGGTCAGAGAACTAAACGTTGGGAGGCGGACAGGTCCAGTCAGGTCCGATGACCTTTGTCCACATCCAACTGAGAGATGGTCAACCTAATGAGGTTGGTGGAGTGACTGATTTGGAGGAGGAGGCAGTTGCCCCTTACACACTGACTGATATGAGGTCAGATTTGGGTTTCTGAGTAGGATGAAGTTGCACGCGATCATTGCCTTCATTACCACAGATTGATGAAAGGACTGGATAGGTTGACACACCATGTTGCTTTCACCTATCATGTTTAGTTATATCAGTGAATGTGGAAGAAAGGACACAATGAAAGGAAATAAGTTACAACTCTTTAGACAGAGCTTCTACTTTAAAGAGAGGAGAGGAAGATGCTGCATGTTTAAAAATAGGCTCTTGACTTAATCTCCATGTAACTGTTTGAAATAACTGTGCCCAAACAACAACAGATGAATGTGGATGATTCTTTTCTTTAGTTTACCTGCCTAGAGAAACATAATGCAAGGCTGAAAGCTCCTAGTCTGGACTCTCCAGACAGTATCTAATAGGTGATATTGAGTGCAGCTACTGCATGTGGCTGTGAGATTAAAGGTCCTGAACTGTGAATTGGCTTGGTCAGCATCTGCAGCCAATAGAAAACAATAAAAACAACACATCATAGACCATCCCTTGGGACAAAATAATCAGCAGCTTGGCTACCAGTCTGTTGGTTTTTCAGAGCTCTAGGTACTACTGTATTCAATCAAAAGCTGCCACTGGGTTTATGAGGTAAGACTAAAACTTATTTTTCATACACTAAGACTGTTACGTTAGAACACACCTTATCTCCTTGATGCCCTTTATCACACACAAATAAGAGAACAGAAGGAAACACTATGCCGCTGCTCCCACTGGACGCCATCACTCATCCCCAGCAGAGATTTATACACTCTTGTCATATAGCATTGGAGAGGGGGAGACATACACACAGAGGGACAGAGAATGGAGGAGTGAGAAATTGAAATGGAAAGGGAGTGATTGTGTATATGGGGTGGGGGTGAAAAACAGATGTGTGAGAGGTGAAGAGGATGAGAAAAAAAGAACTAGAACAAAGAACATCCTCTCTCCCTCCCAGCCAGCCACTAAGCTGCACAGTTAGTACACCATGTACGGACAGTGAATGAGGTTGACTTTAACTGACGGGTATGAGTAGACCACATGAAGGCTTCTCTGGGAACCCTGGCATACCCAGGCCCTCTGGGAAACCAAATGCCATCCCACATGGAGCTTAGTCTGCTGACTAGGGCACAACTCCATGATCCTCGCAGAGCGCAGTGTGCCAAGGAACAGAACACAAGGCTGGTGACCATGCACAATTAGGATTACCCATGACACCAGGAGACAGGGAAATATTGTAGCCCCTCAGAAACAACCCAGCTGTTATGATGTAGTCAGCAGGAGTTTATCCTAATGGGAGATGTCACCTCAAAAGACAGATGTGACACTGCTTCTCCACACCCTCAGATAAGGACAAGACAATGTTCCAAGGTGTCTGGGTTTATTTACTTTAGTTGAATGCACCGGTAGACCAGCAGGGATAATGCACTCTACTGTCTACTTAATGGTGCTGTTCTTTGCTGAGTCGTTGGTTCAGACAGTTGAATAGAAGTGTCTGGGAGATATTTGCCTGCATTAAATGTGTTCACAGTCTGGGGTCGGGTCTGTTCCTTGTCAGCCTGCTACCAACTGATAAGAGTCAGTCTGGTAAGCTTTTTAGGCGTGACGAATAAGTCAATACATTGCATTTAATGTGAAAAGATATGCGTCACGGTATAGCTGAGCATATAGCTAGGATTAGGGTTGATCCAAGATGTGGAGATGAAGCGAGGGTTGAGCTGGGAGCATGAAGCTACAGTTAGGGTTGAGGCTTAGGGGATGAGCCAGGATGTGGGCATGAAGCTAGAGTTAGCGTTAGGGCCTTAACCCTAGACAAAGCCTAATCCAAATTACTTCATTTGCCCCTCTCCCCACTACATGGCAGAAAGGCAGGCCTCAGTAGAAGCCTGACCTAGAGTTAATTTGCTTTTGAGTGACATTGGCTGAATTTTGTGCTGGCGTTGGACGTGGGAACCCTTTTTCTGTCATTCTCTGCATCATCTAATTTTGATTGGACTGTGGCATCCAATCACAGTGCCAGCAGGCATTTGGTTTTTAATGAAGACAGTGATCTTAAGTCTGGAGTTATCGTTGTCCATAGTTACTACCTTAACTGGCCGGTGTGACTTCTTTTTGGGGAGGTTGGCCAAATTTGTATGCCTTCATTGTCATGATTATTTTACACTTCAAGGCTATCCATATCAGATCATCTTCTAGTACCTCCGGAGGTGGGTCAGGAAAATCTAACCACAATCTGTTCATGTGTCTTTTGATTGTCTACACCTGTCGACAAATGGGCACAATCAGAATGTGGACAAGATCAGGACAACAGCCGCATGTTAGAACCATGTATAAACGGGCTAGAGGGAAGGAGGGCGAGAGAGGGGCAATTAGAGGAGAGAGAGACATGTTTCTGTCAGGGGTCTTTCACCAATTTATCCAGTGCAGCTTTTTTTTTTTTTTACTGCAAAGGCTTCAAAGCAGTGCCTTCGATGAGGGGCGTTAGTGATTGTGTGTGCGTGCCGGCATCATGCTTTACAAGTAGAAATTCAACGTGTCTGCCAGGGGTCTTTGTATGATTGTCAGCTTTTGATATTTTTAACACTGACAAGCCAACCTATGATCAAGGCTAGAGGGGAACACTGCTAACTGAACCAAGGCTGTATGTAGAATAGGTAATTCAATGTTTAAACATGCAACTTTCCCTGAACAGAAAACACATGAGCATCATCAGGCATGCTATAGGTATTTTACATGATACCCAAAGCATTTGTTCACCTTCGTGTTGGTTGTGTTCAATCACCTTCACATCAGGGGCGGAAATCCCAGGGGGACACACGACCCCCCCATCCTTGGAAAAATATGATTTGTCGCCCCCAATATATCACTGAAACATAACTATGTAATTTAAATAATATTAATAATACGCAATGAAAGCAATTGTGCTGATTATAGACACTTAATAGCGTGTTTTTAAGTTTCAAAAGATTGCGACCCCCCCCTTTGCCTCACAATGTTTTGATCCACTGCCAGTTCCTTAGTTGGCAAGGTAAGAGGGGTCGTATCTACTGTCTGAAAAGCACTCAATGAACGTAACTGAAGTGAGGTTAATCCAGTCAACCGCGCACACACACTAGCTGAATATGCAGAGCTAGCGCGCAAATATTAACTATTAAGCTAGCTAGTACCTATTCCATTTATGTGGCCTCGTCAAAGATGGAATCTTTGCTATCGTCAATTTATTCCAAGATCAGCATGCAGATGATGTAAGTTAGTGCTTCAAAGTCCCTGCGATAAGGTTAGCGATAAACTGAAGTCCAAACTGAACAGAACTACACTCTCTTCTACCATTGTCTTAAATATATTGAATGGTGTCGTTGCAAAAGCTAAATTGTCGCAAGGGAACTTTTATTTATTTATTTATTTTCACCTTTATTTAACCCGGGTAGCAAAGATTATAGCAAACACCACTGAAACGGATTTGGTGCTCGCTAGCTTTGCAAATTCAGCTATTGTTGGAAGCCAGCCAATATGAAACAAACTATTAAAATTACAAAAGGTTGCAGCATATGTTGTGTAAATGGTGAACTCATACAGCTGTCAACTCTTGTCATTTTAATCCGTTTCACATTTGCTAGCTACCTTTTAGATTGAAGCCCAAATAGAATAAAAGATAAGATGATAGAAGCCCATCTCCTACTGTAAATAACCTACACACTGTGTGTGTGTGTAGCCAGCCAGCCAGGTAGAAAAATGGCAGAAAAATAAAAGACGGACATCAGAGTATTTTTCAGTACACCAAAACGCAAAGTAAGAACCCTAGTAGCCTAATATCTCAAAGACTAGTTGATCAAATGTTCATAAGAAAGAAATGAAATTCTAATGGAAATGTTTCACAATGATGTCATTAGGCAGAGCAGGCAACAGATGGCACACAGACAGCAGAGTTGGGGACAGATATGCAGGGACAGACTGGCAGAGACAGGGAGTTTCAGGTAAGTTTGTTGAGTCTTTGTTTGGCAACATTATGAAAGGTTCTCAATTTTTTTGACTTGTAAAATAGGAACATAATTGGAAAATGCCATGGATACCCCCACTCTCAACTTAAACTGGTGACTGAACTAAGATTTGTTAAAGGCAATGGTATTGCTGTTGTGATTAGTTGTGTAGTTTTGGGTACCGGTAGTTAGGAGTACGGCAAACACCTTATTTCTTTGGTTCCTCAATATACATTTACCATATTACAATGTAGGCTATGTGTTACAGCACTACTTTTGGTATCCCCCTCAGGAATTGCTCTTGAGAAAATTTCATGTAATTGTCCCCTCCAAAGTTGATATCAGATTTTCGCCCCTGCTTCACATAGAAATAAGACATCTCATGCATTTTACATCAATAGTTTTTTATGCTGGCAGCCACTGTCACATGGATGAAGCCATGAGACACACCCCTACCTTTAAAATATGGGAACATCTCCATAATTCATGTTGTTCTTGCCTTCCATCTACCCATATTCGTATCCTGAGCTTGAACAGGTTTATGAAGGACAAATAGAGTATATTTATATCAAGGTCAGGCAGTCCAGTCTTCAACTGCTAGCTCTGGAAAAATATCATGGTATGTGTGTTTTCTGAAGCAGTAAGTAAACAATAACAGACCTTACATCGTTTTCATCTTCCTTCTCAACATTTAAAAAAAACATCCAGCAACAGAGTGGCTGCGGATCCGACTTTTCTGGACCCATCTTCCCGACAGCTAAAGGTCCCGAAGCTTCTGCGCTCTACTCCGGCAAATGGTGCTTGTTTAACAAAGTTGCATCAAAGCTGAATCAATCAATGTCTGCAAGATTACATAATGACAGTATTCTACATAACAGAACCAAATCCAATACAATAGCATAGTATAATGATACTGCAAGTAAAAAAAAAAACTCATGAGATTTTAGGATGATTGTGCGAATGATCGCATTTCTCTCTCGTAGCCAAAACTCAGAGCATAACACTAGGGCCAAATATATGCTTTGATAGAAACAAAGCAAAAGGTACGCTACCGTTTTAACACCATCTGCTCTAAAATTAATTTACTGTACAGCATTCAAAAACTGTGAGCTGCTTCTAAACAACACTGTACAACTCAAGATCTAAATGCATAACTCCATGAAACTGAGATCAACTGGTTGGTGTTCAGATGCTGAATAGACGTTTCACTGGTAAAACAAATAATTATCATTCACGATCGACAGGGAGAAATGTGAAGGGAGGGTCACCACAAAAATGTGTGAGTAAAGTAGAGGTGAAGAAACACTTGCGCAGAATGTGATTCAAATCTTCAGCTCTGGGAAAAGGATCCAGGGGGGCGGTTACGTACTTAAAGCAATGCAAAATATCCTCTCCAGCAATCAAACTCCCATTACCTTGCAACCCACAAGACCTTATTACAGTACAGTGTATACCAACTCAGTCCACCCACACAGCGATAACCCACTGGGCCACAGCCTTTAGCTCCTGATGTGCTGTGGCCCCTGGCTTCAAGGATGCTCAAGGTGAATGTCTCCTTGAAGCGTGTCAAAATCAATGCCAGAGTCCACATGCGCCATACAGAGACCGACGGTGGAGACCGACGGTGGAGACCGACGGTGCTGGCAACAGGAGGTAACCCTGCTCTGACACAATCCTGTTTTGAAACTTTTAACATAGTACGTATCCACACAGTGGATTAGGAGATGGAATAGAGTACAACTTTATCGTCCATTGGTTAGAACAGAAATTTGAATAGAAGCCAAAATTACTTATGTAACTGAAATACATGTACTGTCTGGCATGTAGAAAATGTAAGAATCTAACACTTATGCTAATGTCTCACAGTATAGAACCTAATTTGGCATCACATGAGCCTGGTCTTTATATTTATTTGTGCTTTAGGAATTCCTCTGTTTTGTTGTCAATTGTTGCCAAACAGCCATACGAGATGCAGACAACTTTCACATTGTAAGTACCGTACAAGTGCAACAAAACTCAAACAAACATTTCTTTTTTCTTACTCCAAGAGAAGCATAAATATTTTACAGAAGATAACAGCGGTCTCGTTATTTACAAGATATAATAAATGTCTTGACAACTCACAATAACTGTTTCTGTGTTCTGAGGGCTAGGGAGTAACAGAGAGAGATAGGAATGGAGAGAGAGAGATACAGAGAGGACTTAATTACAATCTTTTAACAGTTTAGTTGAGAGGACACTGCGCACACCCATTTGTGTTGTCATATGAAGTGAAAAAGGTTTTTCCCCATGACATAGTGGCAGACTACACATACACTGTAGCAGGCTCTTATAGGGGAGAGTGAGGGGAAGGAAGAGACAAATACACAAACATGCTGATAACCAGTAGTTTTGATAACACACACACAAAGAATAGAACTCTTACTAGTTCAAAACAAGAGTACTAGAAAGCTTTTATCCAGCTATGCATTCAAAATTGCATGGAAATGAAATGAGTGACATAAGAGATCCTCCTAACAGCAATGTACAAGCTCAAGTGTTATCCCCTAGCTTCTGATGAGCTACATTCTGCATAGTGGCCAACTTCCCCATCTCCCATTCTCAGAACCACTCAGTAAAAGCCTCTCCTGTAGTTGCAGATGGAAGAGATTTAAAGGGGGAGAGGACTATGACTGACAGCGACATAACTCTCTCTAGCCCAGTGATCCAGGAGAATGAAGCCTAAGTGGAATCAACTGTACCTTTACAGACAGCACAAATTCTCCCAAAATGTACCGGTAAATAGATAGGTCTATCACCCTCTTAAAGAAAAGAGCAAGGTTGGGGTTTGTGCATTATGACTAGAGCTAGGCATTCTGGGAGCCTAGGAGAGAGGTGGGGGAAGAGGAAGTAACTAGGAATCACTGTCTCTCCTTACGGAAAGAAAGTGAAAACAGAGCGAGTAATAATGGAATAATCTGGAGGAACACCCCCGTGTCTGATCTGAAAAGCATGTTAATGTGTTGCATTTGAACAGACAATACACACTAGCCATGGCATACATAACAAAACAGAGAGGGAGGAAAGTCGAGATTAGGAGAGCAAAAATTGCTACAGTGGTGTGTATGTACGTGTGTGTATTTTGGAGCCTTGCCACAGAGAGAGAATCAAAACTAACAGAGAAGTTGGTGGGCCGTGTTGTATTGGAGTATTCGCTCAGTAGTGAGAGGCTTCTTTCTTCTTGCTGTTTGAGAGGTTGGGGGTGGGGTGTCGGGGTTCAGGGTGCGTGGCTTAGAGTGGCAGCTGGAAGGAGATGTCCACATGAGCCTCCTGAGCCAACGACACAATCTCAGAAAGCTTTACAACCTGAGAGAGTGTGAGAGAGAGGATAGTTTAACACAAGCACAGAGCTACTAAACAGTAGCAGGGAACAATACGAGTTGTCTCATTTAAAAACAGACAAAAAAAAAACTAACAAAGCTAAAAAAGGTTTTGATTGCGAGGGGCTGTAATTGCCATGAGGTGGTCATGCCAAGCTGCCACTGTGCTGGCTAACTGATGCTCATCTCTGGAGTAGATCACTCCAAAAACAAGGGAGAGAGATGGTGGGAGTCAGTGAGAGCTAAGCCAGACTAGATGTTGAGGGAAAGAGAGGAGGGAGAGGGAGGGGAGAGATAATAAGAAGGGGGCCTCTGCTCTGATTCAATGCCACTGTTGTTAGCTCTGCCAGAAATCAAAGCCATAAAACTCAGGCAGTGTCACTTCAGCCAGGCAGGATGGCGATGAGCTGCATTTAAACTGTCACTATACCCTGACAGTTCCAATGGGGACACACACTACCCTGTTGGTGCACCTTGTCTCACACACGCCCCATTACTCTGGACCCTCACAAACGGTGCTTGACATTCCTTAGTTTCCACATACACATAGACCTACTGTACCAAACACACACACACAACACCCAAGGTGCTTAGAGGGGCCGAAGGGGATAGAGAAAGGGAGAGAGGTGTGTGTCTCACCATTCTAGCGGCCTCGTCGAGATCGTCACAGGCCAGGAGCTTCAGTGGGCTAGCAGCGATCAAAGCTTTGGCATCGTCCACTCTGGATCCTGAAACACAGCAGAGGAGCAGTCTCTCTTTAGCCTCTATCTTTTCCAAAGCTCTTTGGTTCTCTTTTATATAGCTTTTTATCTGCAATTTAATTTCAGTCCTATTATATTGTGGCAGGTATCCTAACGGTTGAAAGCATTGGTCGCTGGTTTGAATCCCTGAGCCGACTAGGTAAAAAGATCTGTCAAGGTGCCCTTGAGCAAGGCACTTAACTAATTGCTCATGTAAGTCGCTGATAGCGTTTGGTATAAATGTGGTCTAGATTACATTTCATATTAGAGTAGGTGATCATTATTGATAAGGACATTTTGCAGAAAGTAGAAAGAGCCTCAATACATGTAAGGCATTGAACATTACATACGGTTCCCCAACTGGTTTTATTTCATCATAATAAATCATATAAAAGACTAAAAACATCAGGAAATCGGCTACAAGTGATTTTCATTTTGGAAATCTGTTCCTAAGTATTCCCTCACATAATAAAGGAGATGTGATTGTATAAAAACATGTAAGGAAGGTTAAATATTACATCTGTTAGGGCCTCTTGCGGTCCATTTACAGTCTACAAATGATTTGTAAATATTTTCCGGCCCCCCCAATCATCCATTCAAGAAAAATGAAAACGATTCTAGTTGATGATCCCTGGGCTACATGATTGGAATAATAACCTCAAGAAGACATACAGTAAAATAGAAGTCTATGATTTGTTTGTGAAGGCAATCATTTTAGTCCAATTACATTTAGTTTAACTGAGTGACTGAGTTGTGTGTGTGTATTTATAATCTATTTTAGTACATTTGGAATAAAGCTGGGAGCTACAGGGTCCCACAGCACAGGTTGTGTGTGTGGAAGTAGTACAAGACTCAAATCCTGACAGGCAGCTTGCTCTTTGACCTTTAAAAAGCCACACTCCATTGTTGCCCTGGTGTCACCCCTTCCTTCTCTCCCACCCCACTGTGTGTTTGTGCCACTGGGTGACAGTGCCAAAATGTCAGTGCGGTAGCCGATGACTCCATGAGGGAGGTCAGTCTCACCTTGTAACCGTACCACAATGGGGATCTTCAGGTCCAAGTCTGTAACAGCCATGATGATGCCCTGAGCAATGATGTCACACCTCATGATGCCACCGAAGATGTTCACCAGGATGGCCTGCACCTGAGGACCACAAAAAGAGATGTTGACCATGAAAACATGACTGAAGATATTGACGATAGAAACAAGACAAAACCAAGCAATCGCAAAGCATGATCACAAATCCATGCGTCCCGAGCATGTGTCCCACACCAACACGCTGACTGCCTACGCCACTCTCTTGGACCTCCGTGTAGTCTTGCTTTGTATGATTTTATTTGGCTCGCTCATTTGCCTAGTTGACACACACTACCTTTTCATCAAGGTCTATGTATGTAAGGACCATTAACAACCAAAACCTAAAAATCCTATAGCATCAACAGAATCATAAGCACCAACATTACCCACAAATCTACCACCAGAGAGCTTTTAACCATCTATCAAACCTCACACCTCAGGCTACGTAAACTGGCATGTGTACGCCCATAGGTGTTCCCTTAAGTCATCCCCCATTTAAAATCTCCCAGATAAATGTCACCCCATAGCTTCCACCAGTATTAAACCTCACCCCCAGAATGGGCCCTCCTACTGATATCCTACAGGTATCTCCAGACATGTCTGTCAAGACACACCTACTG
This sequence comes from Salmo trutta, assembly GCF_901001165.1. Lineage (NCBI taxonomy): Eukaryota > Metazoa > Chordata > Actinopteri > Salmoniformes > Salmonidae > Salmo > Salmo trutta. The sequence goes on along the minus strand of NC_042980.1, from coordinate 27,954,756 downwards.
AAAAGTTTCCTTATACAGTTGAAGTCGGAAGTTTAAATTTATTTGGCTAAGGTGTATGTAAACTCAGTTTTTACAATTCCTGCCATTTAATCCTAGTAAAAATTCCCTGTCTTACGTCAGTTAGGATAACCACTATTTTAAGAATGTGAAATGTCAGAATAATAGTAGAGTGATTTATTTCAGCTTTATTTTTTCCCCATCACATTCCCAGTGGGTCAGAAGTTTACATACACTCAATTAGTATTTGGTAGCATTGCCTTTAAATTGTTAAACTTGGGTCAAATGTTTGGGTAGCCTTCCACAAGCTTCCCACAATAAGTTGGGTGAATTTTGGCCCATTTCTCCTGACAGAGCTGGTGTAACTGAGTCAGGTTTGTAGGCCTCCTTGCTCGCACACGCTTTTTCAGTTCTGCCCACAAATTTTCTATAGGATTGGAGGTCAGGGCTTTGTGATGGCCACTCCAATAGCTTGACTTTGTTGTCCTTAAGCCATTTTTTGCCACAACTTTGGAAGTATGCTTGGGGTCATTGTCCATTTGGAAGATGCATTTGCGACCAAGCTTTAACTTCCTGACTGACGTCTTGAGATGTTGCTTCAATATATCCACATGATTTTCTTTCCTCATGATGCCATCTATTTTGTGAAGTGCACAAGTCCCTCCTGCAGCAAAGCACCCCCACAACATGATGCTGCCACCCCTGTCCTTCACAGTTGGGATGATGTTCTTCGGCTTGCAATCCTCCCCCTTTTTCCTCCAAACATAACGATGGTCATTATGGCCAAACAGTTACATTTTGGTTTCATCAGACCAGAGGACATTTCTTCAAAAAGTACGATCTTTGTCCAGTAGCAAACCGTATTCTGGCTTTTTTATGGCGGTTTTGGAGCAGTGGCTTCTTCCTTGCTGAGCGGCCTTTCAGGTTATGTCGATATAGGACTCGTTTGACTGTGGATATAGATACTTTTATACCCGTTTCCTCCAGCATCTTCACAAAGTCCTTTGCTGTTGTTCTGGGATTGATTTGTACTTTTTGCACCAAAGTACGTTCATCTCTAGGAGACAGAACGCGTCTCCTTCCTGAGTGGTATGACGGCTGCGTGGTCCCATGGTGTTTATACTTGCGTACTATCATTTGTACAGATGAACGTGGTACTTTCAGGCGTCTGGAAATTGCTCCCAAGGATGAACCAGACTTGTGGAGGTCTACAATTTTTTTCTGAGGTCTTGGCTGATTTCTTTTGATTTTCCCATGATGTCAAGCAAAGAGGCACTGACTTTGAAGGTAGGCCTTAAAATACATCCACAGGTACACCTCCAATTGACTCAAATGATGTCAGTTAGCCTATCAGAAGCTTCTAAAGCTATGACATAATTTTCTGGAATTGTCCAAGCTGTTTAAAAGGCACAGTCAACTTAATGTATTTAAACTTCTGACCCACTGGAATTGTGATAGTGAATTCTAAGTGAAATAATCTGTGTGTAAACAATTGTTGGAAAAATTATTTGTGTCATGCACAAAGTAGATATCCTAACCGACTTGACAAAACTATAGTTTGTTAACAAGAAATTTGTGGAGTGGTTGAAAAACGACTCCAACCTAAGTGTATGTAAACTTCCGACTTCAACTGTATAACCATGACCTTCCTGAAGGTCCAAACATCAGGAATTCTTAATCCCTACCACTACCCCATCAAAACATCATTAGTATAAGTTGCAGGCTGCTCATGACCCAGATACCCAGCCATCCCGTTCCAGTTGGGGTCAGGGGTTAGAGGTCAGGGTGAAGGCCTGTGGAATACATGACATGTCTGTGCCTGCTTGTGCCATAGTGATAAGTGAATACCTACTACTGAGAAATGCTAGTTACAGTGACAAGTGTCCCCCACTCTCAGTCCTTACCTTCCTGTCGGAGGTGATAAGTTTGAAGGCCTCCATCACCTGGTGGGCTGTAGCTCCGCCCCCCACGTCCAGGAAGTTGGCGGGCGTGCCACCATGCAGCTTGATGATGTCCATGGTGGCCATGGCAAGACCAGCCCCGTTTACTGCACACGCACACAGTGTATAGAATGAATACACGAATAACAAAAGATTTCTATCACTACTGTTACTACAGTGAACCAAAGCTAGGTGTGTGGTGCAGTGAACCAGTGGTGGGTGTGTTGTGGCCCTCACCCAGACAGCCGATGGATCCGTCCAGGCCGATGTAGTTGAGGTCAGCCTTGGCTGCCTGTCGGTCCCTGGCATCCTCCTGGGTCCAGTCCTGCATGTCAAACACCTTCTTCTGGCGATACGCCGCGTTGGAGTCAAAGTTGATCTTGGCGTCCATGCACATCACTGTCAGAGGAACACAAGAGAAAGAGGCTGAGTCAAAGATGGCTGACATCATCATTGGACGACAAAACCAATGACCCTGTAACTTAATTACGACACAGCCAGAGGCAGATATACGTTTATACTTTGAGGGAACTTTTTGTTATGCCTGGTCCAAGGTGACATAGCTTTACTGTGTAACATTTGTTGGCTGTACTGTACATGTCAAGGATGAATCTGGGTTCAGTGGGTTGAGGTATAGATAAGATAGACAGACCTCTACATGGCCATACAGTACATGATCGTCGAACATCTCATTCCAAAATCATGGGCATTAATATGGAGTTGGTCCCCCCTTTTCTGCAATAACAGCTTCCTCTCTTCTGGGAAGGCTTTCCAATAGATGTTGGAACATTGCTACGGAGACTTGTTTCAATTCAGCCACAAGACCATTAGTAAAGTCGGACACTGAAGATTGGGCTGGCTCGCAGTCGGCGTTCCAATTCATCCTAAAGGCGTTCAATGGGGTTGAGGTCAAGGCTCTGTGCTGGCCAGTCAAGTTCTTCCACACCGATCTCAACAAACCATTTCTATATGGATGTCACTTAGTGCACGGGTGCATTGTCATGCTGAAATAGGAAAGGGCCTTCCCCAAACTGTTGCCACAAAGTTGGAAGCACATAATCGTCTAGAATGGCATTGTATGCTGTAGCATTAAAATTTCCCTTCACTGGAACTAAGGGGCCTAGCCCGATCCAGCCCCAGACCATAATTCCTCCTCCACCAAACTTTACAGTTGACACTATGCATTCGGGCAGGTACTGTCATGCGCCAAACCCAGATTTGTCTGTTGGACTGCCAGTTGGTGAAGCGTGATCCATCACTCCAAGGAACGCGTTTCCACTGCTCCAGAGTCCAATGGCGGCGAGCTTCACACCATTCCAGCCTCCGCTTGTTATTGCGCATGGTGATCTTAGGCTTGTGTGCGGCTGCTCGGCCATGGAAACCTATTTCATGAAGCTCCTGATGAAAAGTTATTGTGCTGACATTGCTTCCAGAGGCAGTTTGGAACTCGGTAGTGAGTGTCCCGCTCTGTGAGTTTGTGTGGCCTACCACTTTGCGGCAGAGCCGTTGTTGCTCCTAGACGTTTCCACTTCACAATAACAGCACTTAGTTGACCGGGGCAGCTCTAGCAGGGCAGAAATTTTACAAACCGATTTGTTGGAAAGGTGGCATCCTATGATGGTGCCACGTTGAAAGTCACTGAGCTCTTCAGTACGGGCCATTCTACTGCAAATGTTTGTCTATGGCATATCTGTGTGCTTGATTTTATACACCCGTCAGCAATGGGTGTGGCTGAAATAGCCGAAACCACTAATTTGAAGTGGTGTACACATATACTATATCACCAAAAGGATGGTTTGCTGACGTAGTAGCATCAAAGGGCCATCATTAGCAATTCCTGCTGTCAATCAACTCTTCTTGTATGTATGGGGTTGGTCAATTCAGTCCATAACCACAAAGTACTTAGAAGTACATATAAGCACTTGAAAGTTTTTCACATTTCAAAGCTAAAATAGTGCCTCTTACTTGACCCTCATCAGCCACCATGCTCTCATATATGGCTATGGTGATGACAGTTGGTTGTGCAATAAGATCCTCTCATTCCTTCAGTACTATTGGGTTTAGCTGCCTAATTGGCCCATCACTTAAAAGTACTGTGATTCACACTATGATTGTTCACTGGGAGTGCATTAGTGAGCATGATTGACAGTGAGTCATAGATCGATGGGAGAAGCCTCCAACCAAGATTTTAACACTGACTGGCAACGCTCTCACCCAGCACTTAACACTTGCGTGACGAACAACATCACTGGGAACGAAAAGCAAGCATGTGTGTGTACCCTGGCCAGAGGCGTCCTCCACCATGGGGTTGATCTCCAGCATGGAGGCATCGTACTTCATGAAGACGTTGTACAGCTTGATTATGTTAGCAGCTGCGTCGTCGATCAGAGCAGCAGGGAAGCCCATCTTCGTGGCAATCTGGAGAAAGAGAAAGCGGAGAGAGAAAATGTGAGACTGAAAAAAATATATACTTTGGCAACACTAAGCAATGTATTCCCAGCTTGTAAAACACTTTGAATTCAATTGAAGGTGAGAGGACGTGAGCGAGAGGAGGAAGAAAATACAATAAGAGGTAGAGTGAATGTGAGAGACAGGAGGTGTCAGTTCATGGAAACACCGCAGGCACATGTGACATGTAGTAAGTGAGATGGCATGTTGAATGAGCATCACAGACTGTATCAAAGTCAGCGTGAGGGGATAGCTAACATGATTCTGAGGCCTTTTGAGGCTTCTGGGGCCCTTCTCTTGAGAGAGAAACTCGAGACAAACCAAATATTAATATACAGTAAATGTTGCCACAAGTCATTTGTTTAAACGTGCTCCAAAATAGCTACAAATCAAGAGTTTGACATGTGCTTTGTCTTGTCTGACTAGGTATTTTTACAACCCGATCCCAACTGTACCGAAACAGCCTGTTCCATCTTGATTCCATCCATGATGTCGATTGGCTCCTTCACAATGGCGTCGGGATTCTCCGCTGCCACATCCTCAATGTTCACACCCCCCTGAGAGCTGCCAATCAACACAGGGCCCTGTTCAGGGGGAGGGTCCGATAGATTATTAGTACCAATAATTATACACCGTCATGGAGTGGCAATCAAACTGAAACGGACCAAATGAATGGAACATAATTCTCACAGCAATATCACAAATTGAACAAAAGATTGAATTGATCCATCGGTCATCAAGTTCTCAATGTACAAATTACCTTAACGAACCTGTATCCCGCACATTGACTCGGTACCAGTACCCCCTGTATATAGTCTCGTTATTGTTATTTTAGTGTGTTACTTTTTATTATTTTTTTTACTTTAGTTTATTTGGTAAATATTTTCTTAACTCTTCTTGAACTGCACTGTTGGTTAAGGGTTTGTAAGTAAACATTTCACAGTAAGGTCTACACTTGTAGTCGGCGCATGTGACAAATAAAGTTTGATTTGGAATGACAACTTGTTTCTCTAACCTTTTGAGTGAAAAGACTAACTGCATACAGCTTACAGCAGGACAACCAAGTCCCATGGAGCTCAAGCATTTCCAACATGTCCATACCCATGTCCTTTACCACTACACCATCTAGTGGTAACATCACCAACAACATTCTTAAATCAAGATTCACACAACTGACCAATCTGTCAAATCTGACGGTGTCACTTGTTGTCACCTGAGAGGCGTGGAGGGGCGGAGAATGGCCTCACCTGGAAGGATCTCTCCATGGTGATGGCGAAGTAGTACTCCCTACGGGGGTACCTGCGCTCACAGATGAACACCTGGTTACAGATACGGCCCTGCTCGCCTGTCTGCTTGGTATACAGCTTACGGCCAATCATCTGAGAGGAGATGTCCCGGGCCTCCTCTGGCCTGTAAGAGAGGTGAAGAAGAGTTGACATTGCCATGGTCAGACAGAGTACAAATTTGGGTGCAGTTAGAAAGGAGATGTCTCTGACACTCACGAGTAAACAATCTTCACTCCTCCCTTCAGCCCTCCCTCGAATGTGCCTTTGCCTCGGCCTCCAGCCAACACCTGGGCCTTCACCACCAGATCCTTGGTGCCTGAGACACAGAGAGAGAGAGAGAGAGAGAGCGACAGTAACTGTTACAGATATGCCCAACATTCCACTTATACACAGAGATAATGTGTGTAACAAACTACACAAAACATTGTCAAACACTGTCTAACAACCATTTTAGCAGAAGCATGCACTCATAAGCCCCTAAATGACTAGACTGTTGCTGTCAAGTTAATCTGTATCCACCACCAAACAAATTGTGTTAGCAATGAGTACTTAGTGAATCATTTAGCCCTACTCATTAGAACAGTTTGTGGTCATACGCACATCCTTAACTTAGGTGCTGGGCTAATAAAGAATACTAGCAAAGAACAAGAAGGCCCGCACACTGTTTATGCTCCTAATTCACTGCTTTGTTGACAATGTTTCAATCCGAAATGGATATTCGCTAGGTCAAACAGACTTGTGCTCACATCCCAAAATATACACGTCACTATTTACCACTAAACACACTGGGTGTGGAAACATTTAACATCAATAGTCAATCATAATTAATCACAGAGTTACATATGGTCATAAAGGATTATATACAGTTGAAGTCAGAAGTTTACATACACCTTAGCCAAATACATTTAAACTCAGTTTTTCAAAATACCTGACATTTAATCCTAGTAGAAATTCCCTGTCTAACGTCAGTTAGGATCACCACTTTATTTTAAGAATGTGAAATGTCAGAATAATAGTAGAGAATGATTTTTTTCAGCTTTTATTTCTTTCATCACATTCCCAGTGGGTTGGAAGTTTATATACACTCAATTAGTATTTGGTAGCATTGCCTTTAAATTGTTTAACTTGGGTCAAACGTTTCGGGTAGCCTTCCACAAGCTTCCCACAATAAGTTGAGTGAATATTGGCCCATTCCTCCTGACAGCTGGTGTAACTGAGTCAGGTTTGTAGGCCTCCTTGCTCGCACAAGCTTTTTCAGTTCTACCCACAAATGTTCTATAGGATTGAGGTCAGGGCTTTACATTTTTACATTTACATTTTAGTCATTTAGCAGACGCTCTTATCCAGAGCGACTTACAGTAGTGAATGCATACATTTCATACATTTTTTTTTTTTTCTGTGCTGGCACCCCGTGGGAATCGAACCCACAACCCTGGTGTTGCAAACACCATGCTCTACCAACTGAGCTACAGGGAAGGCCATTTGTGATGGCCACTCCAATACCTTGACTTTGTTGTCCTTAAGCCATTTTTTGCCACAACTTTGGAAGTATGCTTGGGGTCATTGTCCATTTGGAAGACCCATTTGCGACCAAGCTTTAACTTCCTGACTGATGTCTTGAGATGTTGCTTCAATATATCCACATAATTTTCCTTCTCATGATGCCATCTGTTTTGTGAAGTGCACCAGTCCCTCCTGCAGCAAAGCACCCCCACAACATGATGCTGCCACCCCCATTCTTCACGGTTGGAATGGTGTTCTTCGGCTTGCAAGCCTCCCCCTTTTTCCTTCAAACATACAGATGGTCATTATGGCCAAACAGTTCTATTTTTGTTTCATCAGACCAGAGGACATTTCTCCAAAAAGTACGATCTTTGTCCCCATGTGCAGTTGCAAACCGTAGTCTGGCTTTTTTTATGGCGGATTTGGAGCAGTGGCTTCTTCCTTGCTGAGCGGCCATTCAGGTTATGTCGATATAGGACTTGTTTTACTGTGGATATAGATACTTTTGTACCTGTTTCCTCCAGCATCTTCACAAGGTCCTTTGCTGTTGTTCTGGGATTGATTTGCACTTTTCACACCAAAGTACGTTTACATCAAGGAGACAGAACGCATCTCCTTCCTGAGCGGTATGACGGCTGCGTGGTCCCATGGTGTTTATACTTGAGTACTATTGTTTGTACAGATGAACGTGGTACCTTCAGGCGTTTGGAAATTGCTCCCAAGGATGAACCAGACTTGTGGAGGCCTACAATTTTTGTCTGAGGTCTTGGCTGATTTCTTTTGATTTTCCCATGATGTCAAGCAAAGAAGCACTGAGTCTGAAGGTAGGCCTTGAAATACATCCACAGGTACACCTCCAATTGACTCAAATGATGTCAATTAGCCTATCAGGAGCTTCTAAAGCCATGACATTTTATGGAATTTTCCAAGCTGTTTAAAGGCACAGTCAACTTAGTGTATGTAAACTTCTGACCCACTGAAATTCTGATACAGTGAATTAATGAAATAATCTGTCTGTAAACAATTGGTGGAAAAATTACTTGCGTCATGCACAAAGTAGATGTCCTAACCGACTATAGTTTGTTAACAAGAAATGTGTGGAGTGGTTGAAAAACGAGTTTTAATGACTCCAACCTAAGTGTACGTAAACCTCCGACTTCAACTGTACTTCATGGTGCGAATTACGGGGGCGCAAAGGGGGGGGCTCAGCTCCCCTGAAATAATGCTAATATAACCATTCTCCTATTTGTTTAAAATGCATGTTAAATATGTTTTACAGTGGTAAATATGAAAATCTCCCAATGAAACAAACACCCCCAGCTCTCTGCCATGGTTTAAACCATTTATTCTGTGGCGGTGTAGTCCATTCAGTAATGGGGGCGGCAGGTAGCCTAGTGGTTAGAGCGTTGAACTAGTAACCGAAACGTTGCAAGATCGAATCCCCGAGCTGAAAAGGTAAAAATCTGTCGTTCTGCCCCTGCACAAGGCAGTTAACCCACTGTTCCTAGGCCATCAATGAAAATAAGAATTTGTTCTTAACGGACTTGCCTTGTAAAATTAAAAAAATTGAATTTCGGCCTCAGCTCCTTCATGCATAGATTTTCCTATGAAGGCATACTTCCGCATTTTCAAAATTGATAAAAATAGCCTTTATTCCAATGCATTCGATTTATCCGTTGATGTATCATTATTTGCTTTTGTCAGTCAGCTGTTTAGAGCGCTCATTGCTTTGTTTTTCAGGTCTACGCATTCTCTGTGACCAGAAGTAGCAGCATTTATTTAGCGTCATTATTTTCTATCAACACTTGTTTTCTTTCCTGGATCAGCTGATGATGATTGACGATGTCACTAGAGAACTAGTCTACAGCTAGACACCATTGCACATCCAATTCATGCGACAAGTTTACATTAATGAAAGTAGGCCTATAGTTAACTCTGGGTTAGAAGCATTCGATTTTGCAATGACATAGCCCTACATTATTTGGGATTTAAGTGCCCATGAGAACGGTTTTCACAGCGAAACATCATTACATTTTACGTAGGCATAGTTTCATTTACAGTGCATTTTCAGAGAACTTCAAGATCCATAATTCGTACAGGGTTTAAGTTCAATGTTGTAATTTAATTGTAATTTTCATTAAAATGCTTAATAATGACAAACACTCATAAATGTCATTTATGTAAGGAAAGAAAGGTAGTGTTTTATGTCACACAATCTGTGAGGACCAAGCATTAACGCATGACTTATGGACAACTCTAGGGTGTAAAATGTGCTTTGATTCAACTCATGTATTATATTGAATGTAGGATACCTATTCTGAGTGTGTTCATGTGTTTAAAATTGCCTTGGCTGAGAGGATAGGCTACCGGCAGTGGTGTAGGCCTACTGTAAGGTAAACAGCATTTACCCGCCTTAAAAAAAAAAATGCACTTGAAAGTATAGGGAGCATGGCCTTTTTCAATGCGACCAGCAATCAGAGTTCACCCACATATTTATTTTAACACATAAATGTCTACCTGTAGGCCTATTTGAAGTTCATGGTAATACACATTGTAGACTAGTTTAGTAAGTTCACCTTGTGTATTGGAACATTGCTGTGGGGACTTGCTTCCATTCAACCACAACAGCATTAGCGAGGTCAGATACTGATGTTGGGCGATTGGGCCTGGCTCACAGTCGGTGTTCCAATTCATCCCAAAGGTGTTCGATGGGGTTGAGGTCAGGGCTCTGTGCAGGCCAGTCAAGTTCGTCCACACCAATCGACAAACCCTTTCTATATGGATCTCGCTTTGCGCATTGTCATGCTGAAACAGGAAAGGGCCTTCCCCAAACTGTTGCCACAAAATTGGGAGCACAGAATCGTCTAGAATGTCATTGTATGCTGTAGCATTAAGATTTCCCTTCACTGGAACTAAGGGGCCTAGCCCGAACCATAAAAAACAGCCCCAGACCATTATTCCTTCTCCACCAAACTTTACAGTTGACACTATGCATTCGGGGAGGTAGCATTCTCCTGTCATATGCCAAACACAGATTTGTCCATCAGACTGCAAGATGGCGAAGCGTGATTCATCACTCCAGAGAACGTGTTTCCACTGCTCCAGAGTCCAATGGAGCAGTGGAAAGCGAAAAGCGCATAAAATTGTCTGTCTTCGGTTGCAACACTCACTACCAAGTTCCAAACTGTCTCTGGAAGCAACGTCAGCACAATAACTGTTCGTCGGGAGCTTCATGAAATGGGTTTCTATGGCCGAGCAGCCGCACACAAGCCTAAAATCACCATGAGCAATGCCAAGTGTCGGCTGGAGTGGTGTAAAGCTCACTTCCATTGGACTCTTGAGCAGTGGAAACGTGTTCTCTGGTGCTTCACCATCTGGCAGTCTGTAATGGGAATTTGAATGTTGGTGCTTTTCTTGTAACTCATTTCTGTGTCCTATTTATGTGCTGTTCTATAAACCAATCTCTGTGTTCATGCAAGTGGCTGACTGTACAAATCCTCACTTATCAATAGCTGCAATTTGGCAGTACGCCGAGACGTTGTTTTGAGAACTAACGAAAGTTATCAGTTTCAAGGTCTCAGCTTAGAGAGGAGAAACCTTGTGAGGTGTTGGTCTGTCACATGTTATGAAACAGTATTGGTCGGTCACATGAATGAAACAAAACGGTAATGATTAATGAATTATGCTAAATCATGCAAAAATAAACTTGTCTGTGTATAGCCGTATATAAGACAACTGCTGAGTCTGCCCAGGCAGAGCTTCTGATTTACATGTGTACTATGGTGCATTGAGTTGGTTGGAACCTCTCCAGCACGCTGACAAACAATGATTCATTTAAAATTGACTTTGAGTGTCTCTGTGTAAGAATTTTTCCACAACAAGTCCAACAGATGAATCTGGGTTTGGCGGATGCCAGGAGAATGCTTACTGCACCAATGCATAGGACCAACTGTAACGTTGGGTGGAGGAGGAATAATGGTCTGGGGCTGTTTTTCCATGGTTTGGGCTAGGTCCCTTAGTTTCAGTCATGGGAAATCTTAACGCTACAGCATACAATGACATTCTATACGATTCTGTGCTCCCAACTTTGTGGCAACAGTTTGGGGAAGGCCCTTTCCTGTTTCAGCATGACAATGCCCCCGTGCACAAAGCGAGATCGGTGTGGAAGAACTTGACTGGCCTGCACAGAGCCCTGACCTCAACCCCATTGAACACCTTTGGCATGAATTGGAACGCAGACTGTGAGCAGGCCTAATCGCCCAACATCATTGCCCGACCTCACTAATGCTGTTGGGTGAATGGATGCAAGTCGCCGCAGCAATGTTCCAACATCTAGTGGAAAGCCTTCTCAGAATAGCAAAGGCTATTATAGCAGCAAAGGGAGGACCAACTCCATATTAATGCTCATGATTTTGGAATGAGATGTTCAATGAGCAGTTGTCCACATACTTTTGGTCATGTAGTATACCTCTGATTATGATTAAGCAGTGGTGTAAAATACTTTAAAGTGCTACTTAGGTCGTTTTTGGGGGCATCTGTACTTTACTATTAATATTTTTGACAACTGTTACTTTTACTTCACTACAATCCTAAAGAAAATAGTGCTTTTTACTCTATACATTTTCCCTGACACCCAAAAGTACTCGTTACATTTTGAATGCTTAGCAGGACAGAAAATGGTCTAATTCACACACTTATCAAGAGAACATCCCTGGTCATCCCTACTGCCTCTGATCTGGCAGACTCACGAAACACAAATGCTTTGTTTGTAAATTATTTCTGAGTGTTGGAGTGTACCCCTGGCTATCCGTAAACTTAAAAAAAATGTATTGTGCCTACTGGTCTGCTTAATATTAGTAATTAGAAATTATTCATACTTTAACTTTTGATACTTAAGTACATTTTTGTCATTACATTTACTTTTGATACTTAAGTATATTTAAAACCAAATACTTTGACTTTTACTCAAGTAGTAATTTACTGGGTGACTTTCACTTTAGCTTGAGTCATTTTCTATTATTATCTTTACTTTAAATGAAGTATGACAATTGGGTACTTTTTCCACCACTGTGATTGACAATGCGCAAAAGTGAATTGAAGTAAAAAAAATCCGCCCCCACCATGCGTAATGTGCATGCTGGTCATGTGAGGTGAAATGTGTATATTTTGGGATGTGAGCATTCAGTGAACCATCCCTAGATATCGTTAGCAGTCATAGGTCGTAAGCTAAAGAATACAGAAAAAAATGATAAGTTGGGGACAGCCCTAAACTGCACTGTCTTTTAGAGCTGTGACGATACCAGTACAGCAATATTTTTTTCCATGGAAAAAATGAAAACACGAAGCAGACCAAACTCTTTGGTCCTTTAAAAACCTGCAGTACGCAAAATATTGTGTGCTACAGCTTTTGAAAATAAATGTGACCGTGGATGACAGACAACATTAGGACTGTTTTCCTAATGTCAAATCCACTTTTTGTTTTGTTTCCATGCCACGACACTAACGAGTATTGCGATCCTGGTATCGTCCCGGCCCTACTGTCTTTTGAACTCTTATGAGGTATTATGAACTTCCAGCCATTCTATCGGAGCTCTCAGTATGGCACTACGATGATACTGGGGCATCCCTAGATTACAGTATACATCCCACTCTCAGACCATACCTGACTCAGTCAAACATCAAAGATTGGTTAGTTAATACATAGACTCACTACTACCTGGTCTGACATAATATAAGCCTACTGTCAATTCAAAGTGTTTATCCCCAATTTACTCTACTGCAATTTATTTGCCCACATCCTATTAGGCTATGGATTACCAATCTCCTTGGCAACAGAGTAGGCCTCATCGGGTGAGCTGGCCACCTTGCCCTCGGGCACACAGACACCAGCCTCTTTGAGCAGACCAATGCTCATGTACTCATGCAGGGAGAGGTTCCTCTGCTGCTGCTGCAGGTGTGGGGACTGCTGCTGAGGCCCAAGCAGGCCAGAGGAACCACCCAGCACCTTGAGAGAGGGAGTAGAGTGAGAAGGGGATAGAGGAGAGAGAAGGTGATGTAGGGAGAGGGTACATTAACACTAGTGAAGCAGTGAAATTACAGTACCTACTCGTGTCAGGGGGAGTACATCGTCTGTGCAAGGACACTGAATGAGAATTGCTACATCCATACAAAAGAGGGCACACACAGATACACACAACACAAATGTGGAGTAACGTGTGTGTCAATAGTGGAAGTTTGCGGATATGAAAGAGGAATACATCAAACATGTCATTTGGGCGTCAATTGAATCGACACCAAAAACGTTTTTCGAATGTATAAAGGCCCACTAACTCTTAGAAATCGGACAGTTAGCTAGCTAGCTATTGTAGCTAACCTATTTAGCTAAATCTCAGATGCCGACAGTCTCGATGTCGCATAGCCTCCATTCATCCCGTTCTGACGTCGGCGCTTTGGTGTTGGAGGTCACTGTGTTTAGAACTATGTGAGCGGAAAATCTGTTAGCAAACGCAAATCCCTGTACCCCCAAAATTACTTGTCTTTTAATACATTTAGTCGTTTATGAATACATTCATTTTGCCATCGCTAGTAAGTGAAAGTAACTAGCTGGATAGTAAGATAAACATGAGCAATGTCTAGGTAGCTAGCATAGCCAGTTTCCTAGCAGCCTCAATGGCGATGAGCTAATGTCAAATATGACCCCGTCTCTTTTAGGGGAATTTTGGACGTCGAAGATGGTGCAGCAAAAAAATGATCACAGCTACAGGCAGCCGGATTTCGTCCCCTTTTTTTCCAACGCACACTTACCTTGGATGCAGTGGTAAGTATCGATCTGGCCCCAGAATTTCTCAGGCTAGCCGAAAATCGGCCACAAATCAGGGACGCCGCCATGTTTCCTTCCCTGAAGCGAACGATAAATTGGGCGCATGCGTAGTAAACCAAGTGCCCCTTACACAGGCTTGGTGCACATTCCATGGTCTTTACAATTTGAAGACAAGGCTATAAATAAATACATATGGTCAAGTCAACATTGCGCATACTTAAAACTATACAATGTCCTGTCAAATGGTATCAAGGATATCAGCACCACACAAAGTATTTACTCAAAAGTTGTATTTATTTACAAGCCTGAAAAACAACTACAATATATACAGCCTTATTTACACATGGAGCAACAAGCCATCAGTCAATCAATATGCAGTTTTTCAATATAAAGAATATAAGGTGTGCTTGATGAATCTTGCCTGAAATAAGCCGTTTTTACTTTTGAAAAAAAATAAAAAGACAAAAAAAAAGTGAACTCAGGTAAGTGCACCTACAATTTCAAAATCCACTCCTGGTGACATGTTTTCAGCAATAGCAGCGATAAGGAGCACTTGGGTTCGAATCAGCAACATTTTTTTTTTTTTAATTAAATATTGTTATATTCCTTCCTACACAAAGGTACATGTACATTTCCCTGGGGTGTATTCCTTAGTCGGATTCTATTGCACAACGTTTTGTCTGTTCCAAAACATTTTGCAACGGAAACCGTTTACTCTAGGAACCAAACGAAACGGGGCGGGACCTACCCAAATTTGTCAATAGAAACATTTGTTTTCATTGCAAACTGTTTTCCATTACCGAATCTGACTAATGAATACACCCCTGAAATGATGCAGTGGACTTTATAGAGAGCTGGTGATATTACATTGGGGATCACAGATAGTGTTGTACAAATGTCTCATCAACAAGCCGGGAATAGAGAGGGTCAGAGAAAAACAAGACCGTGAGATGAGTATCTCTCAATATTCTCTGGATTCTATGTAGTTGTTTGCTATATCGGATAGCTAACCCTGTATCAACTGATGCTTATCGTAAATGTTATGGGTGTGATGGATAGCTGGCTGTACGAGGTACTGGGTGTGTCCAATTCCCAAATCAGAGTCAGATATACACACACAGATGGGCAGACAGAGACAGACACACACACTTAGTCCGAGTCGCTGCTGCTGCTAGATGAGTCTGTAGACATGGCCTCCACGTCGTCCTCGTTCTCTTTGTTGTGGCCAGGGGGCTCCAGCCCAAAGTCGTTGCCATGGTGAGGGGGGAGCATGCCCACTGAGATTTCTGATGGTTGCCAGGGGTACTGGGGGGTGAGCACATCTGATGAAGGGAGGGAAGAAAGAGTAATTAAACAGTGATAGGGTTAGTATTACAGTATATTTCACAGAAACATATCAAAACACAGATCCTAGGAGAAGACAAAAACAGTTGATTCCATTTGTCGAAAGGTGGAACCACACAAACCGAAAGCATACCTGGCAATCTCCCAGCTGCCAGTGCATCTCCAGGGAGGTGTCCATTCACGCCATTGGTTGGCAGGTTGCTCATGTGACCCAACAATCCACTGCGCATCTCCAGGTCAGTGGGGTAAGGTCTACGCGGATCACCTGTTATAAGGAATATGCCATGAAGTTGATTGAAGAGTAATTACAGTAGTATTGTGAATGCAAGTGACGGCTATGATAGTGACTGAGGTTCAAATATTCCCCATCAGTACTGAGAGGAATTTCCATTCTGGAGAGAAGGAACATGCAAGGGAAGAAGGATCTGGCGGGGGTGGGGGTTGAAAAATAGAGGGCATCGAAGACAGCGTAACAGAAGCTCAAATGGGCAGAAACAGGACATACCTGGTACCCAGTTGAGAGGGGCACAGACTGCATTGCTGGCACTGATCCTGTGGGCATATTTGATGATCTCTTCTGAGGAGATGCTCCCTGAAAGACAACAGTACTTTTAGTTTCATGTATTATCTTTGGTAGTATTTATCATAAAGTTCTCCGGCTATTCAGATGAATGCTGTGAAAATCAGGCTCACCTTTTTTGGCCTTATCAATAGATTTCAGTTTCTCCTTTGCTTGGTATACAGCAGTCGCCTAGAAGAGAGGTTTGGGTAAAAAGGTTAGTTTGAATCAAAGTCAGTAACAAAGTGCTGTTTTGTTCAAATTGCCTGTTAATAAAATGTGACCCATTTTATAGTCTCTTTAGGATTTCTCATTTGTCCTCAGCTCTGCTGTACTCACCAGTATATGTTCAGCCTCCTTCAGCTGTTTCTGGAGCTGCTGGATGTCGCTGTCTCTCTTCTCTACCTCCTTCTCAAGGACCTGCATCTCCTGGTGCACCTTGCCCTGCTCATGGGCCACCCTCATCAGCTCCTGGAACTCTTTGTCTCTCTGTACCAGCAGCTCCAGGATCTACCCACAGCAAAACACATCCATTCAGACTTCTGACATCTATTGCATGCACATTGCAATGTATAGACTACTATTGAGTCAGAGTTGTATGGCGAAAAGGCCGAATCAAACCTATTTCACAATACATGTAAATAAGAACTACATTTTAGTGGTATAGTGTACATTTAATTCTGTGAATATTGTAGATATTGCTACATTTAAAAAAGAAGAAGGTATAGACGGGTTAGTTGACATCACGAAAACGATGCGCACACTTCAATGGGGCAGAAGTCTGTGTGCTGTTGTGATTCTGGGTGGCCAGATGGCTACTTCTTATCATTGTTGCTAGCTATGTGGGGAATCATAAGTGGCTTGTTTCAGCTAGTTTCATCTTGTTCTTGATACCATGTCTTGTTTTGACTGTCACATCTATGTCAATATGGCTAAAATTCACTAGCTAACCAACAACTGTAAAAATGTATTTCAGAGACAACAAGTGCTTATTGTGCAAATGTATTTGTTTTCAATAAACATTGGAGACGAAATATAGTTTACATGTTGTCAACAATCTTAGCCAACCTTGTCTTTTTTTCTAAACAACCAACCTGTCTATATAGCGAACGCATTGTACAGTTTTATGTTGAATCAGATGCCTGTTACTAGCCCTTGATCCTGACTCTCAGTTCCATTACATTACACATAAGAGGCATGACGGCATCTTCTGTACGGGGGAGTTTAAGACCCCCAACGCTCGGTCTGAACATTAACCCGCATCGCTTGCGATACGGTTTTGAAAGCATAAGGACCCTATGTTTCATATCAGCGAGGAATACATTTTTTCACTCCAAAAATTTTAGGGGGTTCGCACCGGCTGAAAGTTGACTGCATTCGATTTGGAACTGGGCTGCCTCCTGGCATGAGCCAGGTGCTCCGTTCAAAGCCCAGGGCAACGTCGGCTTAAAACAAAAGTGACGTAATTAAGCACGTGTAGTACAAAGTAAGATTGTGATTTCACATGCAAAAGTGATTGCTTTTGATAAAAATGCTTTAATCTGCAATCCCAATGAAAACTAATTAGAAAATAAACATTTATTTTATGGAACAGATATGACAGAGCGGTGCAGATTACTGTTCAATTTGGCAAGGGGGCGCCCCCCCCCCCTCCCCCCTCCCAAATGTACACTACATGGCTTAAAGTACATGGACACATTCCATCGAACATCCCATTACAAAATCATAGGCATTAACATGGAGTTGGTCCCCCCCTTTGCTGCTATAACAGCCTCCACTCTTCTGGGAAGGCTTTCCATTAAATGTTGGAACATTGCTGAGGGGATTTCCTTCCATTCAGCCAAAAGAGCATTAGTGAGGTCTGACTCTGTTGGACGATTAGGCTTGGCTCGCAGTCGGCGTTCCAATTCATCCCAAAGGCGTTCAATGGGGTTGAGGTCAGGGCTCTGTGCAGGCCAGTCAAGTTCTTCCACACTGATCTCAACAGACCATTTCTGTATGGACCTCGCTTTGTGCCCGGGGGCAATGTCATGCTTAAACAGGAATGGGCCTTCCACAAACTGTTGCCACAAAGTTGGAAGCACATAATTGTCTAAAATGTCATTGTATACTGTAGCGTTAAAATTTCCCTTCACTGGAACTAAGGGGCCTAGCCCAAACCATAACCATATTCAGATTACACAGTTATAATTTTCCTAATATAACTGTCAGATATTATAACATTATATATTATATAAGATCTGATCTATTATCTTCTTGTTTTAATGATGTGTTATTACCTCGCGTCCAGTCTCATTCCAAACGTTGTAAATTGTTATCTGCACGAACCCAGTCTTCACTAAGTCATCCATACATCAATTGTCTTAAAATCATTTATTTACTAAACTAAGTAATTCACAGAAAGCATACAAAACAGTAGGTATCGTTACAAAGCAATGGTAGAGGAATGTGCCCTAAACCGGCATGTTAAACAACGGGTGATAAAGGGCAGCTGAGGAGGCACAACAGAGTTGATAAATATTAACAATTGATATGCTAATCCTTTGCACATGAACACTCACTCATTCAGAAACAATTGCAATCAATATATATATTTACGCTGTGTGTCGTCGTGATCTCCCTCTCCCTCTCCCTCCCTCTCCCTCCCTCTCTCAGAATGGATGTTTCGTCGGTCTTCGCGTTCAATGATACCGAATTTCTAGCTGCAGACTAGTAATTAATATCAAAGACTTGTTATTATTCTGTCGGTATCGATAGTCTAAAAGTTTAACCACGTGGTATGGTTAAAGTTCAGTAGAGGGATGCATGGTCAAACCTATTGGCCAACTCGTAATGGAGTGGAGGCCTGGTCTAAAGAAAAAAATTCTGTGTGGGGGTTTTATACTGAACATAGAAAAGGCTGTCACGACACCTTGTCCTGTTTGTGTCCCTGGGGGCGTGCCGATGACTGAGTTAAGCTTTGTACAGAAATACAATTCTCTCACATTAACATCAGTACATAGCATCTCAACATATTCCAAATAGCTTTAATCTTATTAAATCATTTTATACAACCATTAGATGTAAGTCTCATCGCTGAGGCTAGTATATAAACCTTAGTATGGTAATATGGCCATATTGTCTCTCATGAGTTGTCATAAAATTGTACCAAGGGGACCAGTTCGTAGCTGGATTCTTCACCGATCTTTTATACCTTCTCCAGAACATAAATGTTGTTCGGTTCTCCAATCCTGTGAGGTGGAAGAATCCTTTGTTCTCTATACAAAACCCACTCCGTCTCAAAACTGTGGCCTGTAAGGCAGGACATTCCCTTTGGAATTTACGGCCGCCTTCACACAGCCTTGCGTCAAAAGTATAGAGGTCGGGGGATGGTGCATAGAAAACCCAGAGGGCAACGTCATGGCACCAGCAAATGCTTGGCATTGAGCATCTTAGGCTTGTGTGCGGCTGCTCAGCCATGGAAACTCATTTCATGAAGCTCCCGACAAACAGTTCTTGTGGTGACGTTGCGTCCAGAGGCAGTTTGAAACTCGCTAGTGAGTGTTGCAACCGAGGACAGACGATTTTACACGCTAAAGCACTCCCGTTCTGTGAGCTTGTGTGGCCTACCACTTCGCGGCTGAGCCGTTGTTGCTCATAGACGTTTCCACTTCACAATAAGAGCACTTACAGTTGACCAGGGCAGCTCTAGCAGGGCAGAAATTTGACAGACTGACTTGTTGGAAAGGTGGCATCCTATGACTTTGCCACGTTGAAAGTCACTGAGCTCTTCAGTAAGGCCATTCTACTTCCAATGTTTGTCTATGGAGATTGCATGGCTGTGTGCTCGATTGTATACACCCGTCAGCAACGGGTGTGGCTGAAATAACTGAATCTACTAATTTGAAGGGGTGTCCACATACACTACATGTCAAAAAGTATTTGAGAGACAACAAGTACACATTGTGCAAATGTATTTATGTTTTCAATAAACATTGGAGACTAAATATAGTTTACATTTTGTCAATCTAAGCCAAATTCGTCTGTTATGCCCCGTAGTTGCACACGTGTCGGTTTTGTTGCTAAACAACCAACTTGTCTATATATTTAACAGGTTATGCAGTTTTATGTTAAATCAGATGCCTGTTACTAGCCCTTGAAGTGACCGGGCATTGCCCAGTGTGCCCCGGGCCAGATTAATCAAACCCCCCCTCAGTGTTAGTGCTTTTTTACAGAAAACAGACAGAGTGGACAATCTGTGCTAATTAAACATCTGCGTCTACGAACGTGTGTAAACCGGAAGACAGACGCAGCAAACGTGTTGTTACTGAAAAATACTGTTGGCTGCAACTGTGATAAAACCGGTTAAAACAGTGTACAGTAAGTGTGTATTTTGCATTTGTGAAATAGTTCTTATGTGATAGGTTAAGTAAAGGGATTTATGTTTCTAGAACCGTACCACAATTGATTCACGTTTAGATTATTTGGCTGCTTTGGTTTCCAAAGCCAATTTGCCTTTAAACAGAATATCTAAGGTCCTACGGAGTAACGTTAAGCTCCTTTAGTCCATTATTGGGTTAGCCTGTTACCTGAGTGTCCTCGCCTCCTTGAGGGAGTTTTTGGCTCCTTGACAGTGCAAGCATCTCTATCAATTCCCTGAAATATGAGTAATATTGGGTTTAGTTTCCATGCATGATAATGGAGAGAAAACAGAACTTCTCAGTTTGAAAGACAATAGTTGACAGAGAAAATTACCAGATAATAAATTACCGGCAATTAGTTACTTGAACATTGCGTTTGCAAAAATGAGTTAATATAGTCCTCCTGACCATCCATTTGGACCTGGTCTCAGAGCATTTCGTATTATTCTGTACGTATCTCAGATATGGTTACATAAAACAGATGGTTACTTAAGGTAAAAATGAAAGGTGGGGGATTGTCGGGCGTAATACGCAAACGTCTAGCAACCGAAATGTGACTTTGAATCTCATCACGGCAACTTTAGCCTTTTAGCACCTTTTCAACTTCATTCTACTTTAATTACTTTGCAACTACTTAGCATGTTTACTAACCCTTCCCCTAACCCAGCTAGCATTAGCCACCTAGCTAGAATTTGTAACATATCTGTTTTGCAAATTCCCAAACATATTGTACATTTCTCAAATTCGTAAAATATTGTACATTTTGCTAATTTGTAATGTACATTTTGCAAATTCATAACATAATACGAATTGTAGTTTGTAACATATCAAACGAAATGGGTGATGGACATCCACATATTAATACATAACATAAGAAACGTAACATATACTATATGGAGTGTTTCGGATTTACTTACAGAATAATACATACTCTGAGACCAGGTTGTCCATTCAATAAGTCCAACCCATTTATAAATGCCTACGTTTCTGGGACCGGTTTCCCACAAGCATCTTATGGCTAAATTAATCTTAGAATCCTAAAATGAATTTAGTTTTTAAATTATTTTGGGAAACCGGACCCTGATTCTGAGTGTACAACCACAGATAGAACAATGAGACAGATATTTCACTGGATGTATAAATTTGAAGCATCCGCTTGGCGTTTCCCCTTACCTCCAAATATGGTAGTGAAAGAAAGCCCAATGGCGGGCAGTGGGAGAAGATGGAACGAGATGGATTTTGGCCGAAATCGATTAATCATTTGATCTCAATACAGTTCTGTTCCAAAACTAGAATCTGTTATAAACAGAGTGGACTGAGGTTTGTAGACTTTACCCTTTGCAAAAGTTTTTTTTTAAATCTAGTTGTTTAAGACTTATTGCACACGCGCAATTCACAGTAGGCGTTGCTTAACGGAAATATGCAGATGACGCTATAACGCGCCAATAGGATCTCACTAACTCGTGCTTGCTCTGCGCCCCTCCTTACCTATTATGCCCACTATGGCTCATTTGATCCCATTGGAAACGACATGCTGTGCTCGATCTTGGTTTAGTTATAAAAATCTTTGGTACTACTCAGGTCGCTAACAATACACTCAGAACAAGAAACGTAGGCAAAGGCATTTTTGAATTAGCGACAAACTAGATCATTTGAATGGCTGTTAAGATAATAACTATTAAAGGGTGAGAAAATAATAATTTCGTACCTGGATAACACCTCTAAATCGTCCAGTACCAACAATAACCGCTCTTTTGTAGATTTGTCAGCCACCGCCATGGTTTTTGCCACGCCACTGCGCAGGACAGGAAATTGAGCTAATATTTTGTTGTCTGCAAAGAAAGCTTGCTAGCGACGGTTCTCGCCCTCTGTTGGTCATTCAATCAAAAAGAGAAAGAGGCGGAGCCACATCTAGCTATACTAAATACTGAAGAAAAGTAGAGAAGAGTGTCTGCTATTGCGTTTGAGTTAGGCAGTACAGCAAGATACCCAACAATTTCGACGTGATAAACACAGTCGTTCTCTTCTTTTCGAAATCAAATAAAGTGTGCATTTCACGATGGTGAAGGTATCTTTTAATTCGGCCCTCGGGCAGAAAGAAGTGAAAAAGGACTGCGAAACCCTCATTCCCGAGGACAAGGTGAGTCGCTAAATACTGTAGCAATTTTTACAGAAAATTGTATAGCTCTACGTACTGTCAGCAATCCACATATGTTTTTTGACTCACTGAATAATGTTAACTCCATCAGTGATATAGAATCTAAACAGTGTGATGTGACCCATCAAAGTTGAAGATATTATAGAGTCTATCAAACATCTAAAGAACAATAAATCACCAGGTGTTGATGGAATTACATCAGAATTTTACAAATTATTTTCTGAACAAGTAGCTCCATTCCTATTTGAAGTATTTTTAGAGAGTATTAAAAACAATGTTCTCCCTCCTACAATGAGTTAAGGGTTAATAACACTGATACCTAAGCCTAAAAAATAAGTGCTACTTATCGATAACTGGTGTCCAATTTGTCTTTTTAATAATGATTATAAGATATTAGCCTTACTACTTGCAAAAACAATTAAAGAAGTCCTGGATGCAATCATTGATGAAACAGTCTGGCTTTACGAGGAACAGACATATTTCGAACAATGTCAGACTGTATTAGACATACTTGACTACTCAGACCTAATAACTGAGGATAGCTTCATATTATTTTTATAAAGCATTTGACACAGTAGAGCATCAGTTCCTCTTCCACTCGCTTGAGAGACTTGGCTTTGGGGATTTTTTTCTGTAAGGCTATTAAGACTCTCTATACAAATGGTAACAGCTCTATCAAATTGAAATATGGCACCTCGCCTAGATTTGAGTTAAAGAGAGGACAACCTTGCCTAATTCCTATCTCTCCGTACCTGTTTTTATTAATCACCCAACTTCTTACAAATTATTTAAATAATAGTCCTGTACAAGGTATTTCCATAGCTGGTAAAGAAATTATTATAAGCCAGCTGGCTGATGATACTACACTTTTTCTGAAAGATGCTAACCAAATTCCCATAACGATCAATGTGATACAATCCTTTTCCAAAGCGTCTGGTCTATATCTTAACATTAATAAATGTGAACTCATGGCTGTCAAAGATTGTGTGACACCTTCATATTAAGGTATTCCAGTAAAAGAAGAACTAACCATTACAAAGGATCAGAAGTCTAGAGGCTTACAAAATTTTAACCCTATTATTAAAAAAAACCGAGAAGAAGCTAAATCAATGGCTACAGAGGAACTTATCTTTAAAAGGAAGAGACCTTCAGCCTTGGTTATTAGGAATCTCTAGACTAACATATGGCCCTCTATCTTTATATCTTGACAGTAAAATAAGCAAGGGGATAGACCAGATGCTTTTCAACTTTCTGTGGAGAAACCGTACCCATTACATTAGGAAAACTGTTGTAATGAACACTTATGAGAATGGTGGGCTGAATTTGAGTTTTTTACTTTTAAGATCAATTGGATAAAACAATTCCTAAGAAGACTCACTTCTATGTGGCGTTTTATTCCTTATCATGCCTTCTCTACTTTTGGTGGCCTTAACTTCATGTTGGTTTGCAATTATAATATTGACAAAGTTCCAGTGAAACGTTCTGCTTTTCATCGGCAGGTTTTCTTGTCATGGTCCTTAATTTCTAAGCATATTTTTTTCTCCACAGAGATATTATATATGGAATAATCGGGATATATTGTATAAAAATACTTCTTTGTTTTTAGAATATTGGTTCCGAAATAATATCCTATTGGTGAGCCAACTGGTAAATAATATCCTATTGGTGAGCCAACTGGTAAATAATATCCTATTGGTGAGCCAACTGGTAAATAATATCCTATTGGTGAGCCAACTGGTAAATAATATCCTATTGGTGAGCCAACTGGTAAATGCAGAGGGTCTTTTACTCAGTTATAAGGAATTCTTATCACTTTACAAGGTCCCTGTAGCACCTAAAGATTTTGCAATTGTTTTAGATGCCATTCCCTCAGGTGTTGCTTTATTATTCAGGAAAGTGGCAAGACCCTCAGAGCCTACCTTCCATTGACCCTGTTGACTCATCAGTAGGAAAGATTTGTTTCTCTTTTGGTCCATTCAACAACAGAGCGATATGACCTTGTTTCAGCCTGATCTATAGCCTGATCTATAGCCTATCATAATCACATCAATAAATTGGTTATAACAAACTCCAAACACAGTAATGTCGACAGCAAAATGGATGCGGAGGACGTGGAGGACGTAAAAGCAACTTGAAACGGCTGAATGTTAACTGGTTCCTCAGGAGGGAAAGGTGAAGTCAGATGTGTGGAAGACATTTGACTTAGTTGTAGAAACTACTGGAGATCCAGAAAAAGGAGGGTATAGCAGTAAGTGTTGTGTGAGTTATGTTGCTGTTAGATTACAATAGTATTTTGTTTCTGGCCATTTGGAACAGTTTAGACAACACTAAATATGTGTACCAGATGGAAAAAATTATAATCTATAAAGTAGAGTTCGACCGATTTAATCGGAATGGCCAATTAAATTAGGGACGATTTCAAGTTTTTATAACAATCGGTAATCTGTATTTTTGGACCCCGATTTGCCTATTTTTTGTTTTTTTTTCTGTTATTCTGTTATTTTCTTTTTTCAGTTTTCTTTTTTTTTTTTAATTGTTTCATTTTTGAATACAATTTTTTTTTAAATATATTTAACTTTTGTTTTTACACCTTTCTTTAACTAGGCAAGTCAGATTAAAAACACATTCTTATGTTCAATGACGGCCTAAGAACGGGGGTTAACTGCCTTGTTCAGGGGCAGAACAACAGATTTTTACCTTGTCGCCTCGGGGATTCGTTTTTGCAACCTTCTGGTTACTAGTCCAACGCTCTAACCACCTGCCTTACATTGCACTCCACGAGGAGCCTGCGTGGCAGGCTGACTACCTTTTATGCGAGGGCAGCAAGAAGCCAAGGTAAGTTGCTAGCTAGAATTAAACTTATCT
Organism: Salmo trutta; assembly: GCF_901001165.1. Taxonomy (NCBI): domain Eukaryota; kingdom Metazoa; phylum Chordata; class Actinopteri; order Salmoniformes; family Salmonidae; genus Salmo; species Salmo trutta. The sequence continues at coordinate 27,929,436 of NC_042980.1, read as the reverse complement.
TATAAAAAAACTATCAATCTTTACATAATCACTAGTAATATCATCAACCATGTGTAGTTATCTAACGTGTCCTACGTTGCATATAATCGATGCGGTGCCTGTTAATTTCTCATCGAATCACAGCCTACTTCGACAAACGGGTGATGATTTAACAAGCGCATTTGCGAAAAAAGCACTGTCGTTGCACCAATGCACCTAACCATAAACATCAATGCCTTTCTTTAAAATCAATACACAAGTATATATTTTTAAACCTGCATATTTAGTTAATATTGCCTGCTAACATTTATTTTCTTATAACTAGGGATGTGACGTTGTGTTACTTCTCTTGCGTTCCGTGCAAGCAGTCAGGGTATATACAGCAGTTTGGGCCGCCTGGCTCATTGCGAACTATGAAGTCCATTTATTCCTAACAAAGGCTGTAATTAATTTGCCAGAATTGTACATAATTATGACATAACATTGAAGGTTGTGCAATGTAACAGGAATATTTAGACTTAGGGATGCCACCCGTTAGATAAAATACGGAATGGTTCCGTATTTCACTGAAATAATAAAAGTTTCATTTTCGAAATGATCGTTTCCGGATTCGACCATATTAATGACCAAGGGCTCGTATTTCTGTGTGTTATTATGTTATAATGCGAAAGTAAACTTATTTCCAAACGTTTAGGTCAGTTGTATGCTGCTTTGCAATCTATCAACAGCAAGGGTTCCATTAGAGGCACCATATTTGTTTACTGATGCATTTGGCAATATTCAATTAATACGCACAAAACATATGAACAAAAGCATTCGCTATGAAAGTTGATATGTAGGCCCTTCATATATTGGCTATGCACAGCACTTTGTTCAATCTATCAAATCAGTTATTGTTTTCTTGCTCAAACCATCAGCAACACCTGTCAAACCTAGACATTTCTCTCAAAACACAGGGATGTTGATGCTGCTGCCTCCGCGGCATTGTTCTCAATCCCTAAATTTTGCTATTATGCACATAGCAACATATTAATAATTTTCATGTTTAATATACTGCTCAAAAAAATAAAGGGAACACTAAAATAACACATCCTAGATCTGAATGAATGAAATAATCTTATTAAATACATTTTTCTTGACATAGTTGAATGTGCTGACAACAAAATCACACAAAAATAATCAATGGAAATCCAATTTATCAACCCATGGAGGTCTGGATTTGGAGTCACACTCAAAATTAAAGTGGAAAACCACACTACAGGCTGATCCAACTTTGATGTAATGTCCTTAAAACAAGTCAAAATGAGGCTCAGTAGTGTGTGTGTGGCCTCCACGTGCCTGTATGACCTCCCTACAACTCCAGGGCATGCTCCTGATGAGGTGGCGGATGGTCTCCTGAGGGATCTCCTCCCAGACCTGGACTATAGCATCCGCCAACTCCTGGACAGTCTGTGGTGCAACGTGGCGTTGGTGGATGGAGCGAGACATGATGTCCCAGATGTGCTCAATTGGATTCAGGTCTGGGGAACGGGCGGGCCAGTCCATAGCATCAATGCCTTCCTCTTGCAGGAACTGCTGACACACTCCAGCCACATGAGGTCTAGCATTGTCTTGCATTAGGAGGAACCCAGGGCCAACCGCACCAGCATATGGTCTCACAAGGGGTCTGAGGATCTCATCTCGGTACCTAATGGCAGTCAGGCTACCTCTAGCGAGCACATGGAGGGCTGTGCGGCCCCCCAAAGAAATGCCACCCCACACCATGACTGACCCACCGCCAAACCGGTCATGCTGGAGGATGTTGCAGGCAGCAGAATGTTCTCCACGGCGTCTCCAGACTCTGTCATGTCTGTCACATGTGCTCAGTGTGAACCTGCTTCATCTGTGAAGAGCACAGGGCGCCAGTGACGAATTTGCCAATCTTGGTGTTCTCTGGCAAATGCCAAACGTCCTGCACGGTGTTGGGCTGTAAGCACAACCCCCACCTGTGGACATCGGGCCCTCATACCACCCTCATGGAGTCTGTTTCTGACCGTTTGAGCAGACACATGCACATTTGTGGCCTGCTGGAGGTCATTTTGCAGGGCTCTCCTCCTGCTCCTCCTTGCACAAAGGCGGAGGTAGCGGCCCTGCTGCTGGGTTGTTGCCTTCCTATGGCCTCCTCCACGTCTCCTGATGTGGCCTGTCTCCTGGTAGCGCCTCCATGCTCTGGACACTACGCTGACAGACACAGCAAACCTTCTTGTCACAGCTCGCATTGATGTGCCATCCTGGATGAGCTGCACTACCTGAGCCACTTGTGTGGGTTGTAGACTCCGTCTCATGCTACCACTAGAGTGAAAGCACCGCCAGCATTCAAAAGTGACCAAAACATCAGCCAGGAAGCATAAGAATTGAGAAGTGGTCTGTGGTCACCACCTGCCGAACCACTCCTTTATTGGGGGTGTCTTGCTAATTGCCTATAATTTCCACCTGTTGTTTATTCCATTTGCACAACAGCATGTGACATTTATTGTCAATCAATGTTGCTTCCTAAGTGGACAGTTTCATTTCACAGAAGTGTGATTGACTTGAGTTACATTGTGTTGTTTAAGTGTTCCCTTTATTTTTTTGAGCAGTGTATATAGATGTGAAATTGTATTTCACAATGTACCAATACTCCATATTTTAGAACCCACTATTAGGAGTATAATGACACAGGTGTTGTTTGTATCGTGTATGGTTGGTTGTGTTACAAAAAAAGCATATCAAACAACCTTCCAATGAAGGTTCTATGTGATAATTGCCAGGACAGTCTAATACCACAAAACCAAAAAAAATCAGCCCATGCTGGCATTGAATCACCCTATACAGTATGTTTGCTCCTTTGAACTTTTTGGGGTAGTTTAGGGGACAGTTTTCTTGTTTTTATTTGGGGTAGTCAGTGTTTTCTTGCTGGCCAAATGTTCACTCGGATGAGAGTTTAGAGACAAAGCGAGATGACCAAAGTAGCCTACTCTTGGGGCCAATAGGTAGCATGCATTCAGGTTCGCTAGGCAGGCATAGGCTTCAAATGCATTTCAGGGGAATTCTTCACCTGAGACTTACCCCACACCAGTGTGTTGCCAGTGTCTATGTTAATGTAAGCTCTAAGTGTTATTTTTCGGGAACTGTGTTTCCATCAGAAGTGTGATACAGGACTTTGGGCGAGCAGAATCAACAAACTCTTCATCAAGACAAGGTGTTTAACCATTTTCAATTAGCCATTCATTGTATGGTAGAAGCCAGATGAAAAGAACCGGTGGCCAGGCCGTGGCACCAAGTCGGAGCAGTTCCACTGGTGCCGTGAGACTGGAGACGGTCCATGGAAGTGGAAACTCAAAAGTCTGAGCCTTTTTGGTAAAACACTGGGATAAGTCTTAGGTGAAAATGCTCCATAAAATGGAGGGAGGTGTTTTTACACCACTTCCCAGCTGGCAGGATGTCGCTCGCCTGGCTAGGGAAGCCATTTAAGGGAATGTGTAGGTCAGTAGCTCATCAGATGGAGTGAGAGACGGACAGTGGGAGGGTTGGCTCTGTTCACACACTGCCTGATTTAACAGGTTTCATTTCATTTCACCTTTATTTAACCAGGTAGGCCAGTTGAGAACAAGTTCTCATTTACAGGGGCAGAGTGATTGGCAGCAGGCACAGTGCAGCTGCGAGTGTGTGTCCTATGTGCTGTCAAGGGTTCGACCAATGGCAAGCCTGAGTCTGCTCTGCAACCACTTGACAGTTCAATAATATTATGTAAATATAGGCCAACTTCATAATGACATACACCCCTTAACAACACAGAGGCACCCCTAGAATATGGTACTGTTATTTGCCTTACCTTTGTCAGGTTAAACCTATTGGTGTGCCTGTGTGGCTAAGATATGACCAAAAGACAGGCAGTTATAGAAACAGTAGATCTAGCTAAACGCATGTTGTTTTTCCAAGTTGCCTACTAGCCACTTTATAAACAAGATGGCTGCCCAGAGAGTTGACATTAGGAAGTCGAGAGACGTGGTTGTCAGCAGATCCCCTTATGTAGTTTGCATGGCCTCGACTAGGCAACTTTCAAGGGCATGTCTGTCTGGTTGGCTTGTTTGAATACGGAAGCAGATCTGATATCGAGTTAGCACCTCAGTCTTTTCCTGTCAGCTGAACGCATCAGCTACTTACTGAGCTAGTTATTATTAGACAACCTTGGCAACACGTTGGTACATAAATGCATAAACGGTTGCATGTAAATCATGGATGGAGCATGCAAATGTACAATAGAATGAAAGTTCAAACTGACTGTTTTGAATGTGTAATTCACAGTCTCTATAGATGGGAGGGAAATGGCTTGTTGTATGGAAGTGAACACAAAGTAGGAGCGACGAATATTCAGCAGTGCATAGACTTGGCCTAGTCAGTCCCCCCATGATTTTTTGGTGATATTTGCAGGCAAAAATGCTTGATTTTGCTGCGGTTTTTCTGACATTTTGCATGGCAATTGGTCACGAAAATGCGCTGAGGGAAAACCTTCGTGGAGCTTGATTGAACCATATTATGCGGTACATGTGCAGTGATTGGTTGAAATTACAAGCCCACCTTTTCATGGGTCAGTTTTATGCTATAATATTGCAATGATTCGACCGTTTTATGCAGAAATAGTGTGTGATTGGTCAAATTTGCTAGCCCTAAAGTGGTTAGAAAGGTTCGTAAATAAGACGTGCTGGCCATAAGTTCACTGAGCATTACTGAGGATATATTCTGGGCATGTTGAGGTGGAAAAGGAAGAAGATAAGGATTTAGTTGCCCGTGCAATGTGAGCTCTTCCTCGGTCACAGTAAAACACTACCTGTCTCCGAGCTACTGAAACTGTACCTCTTTTTAGGGTGTTACATTCCTGAACTTTAGAATTAAGATGTTCTGTCAGTGCGAAAATAGAAGGGGAAGTATTTTCTCTCCTTGTTGGGGAATTTAAAAAGAGGCATACTATAGAAAACATATTGTACTCATCTCCCGTTTGTGATTGTTATTTTTGAGGTTGTAAATGCAGCGGTAATACAGCATGGTTTGATTATGAAGACAGTCAGTACCACTGAATTAGTCTAGGCCAGGTATTTTGCATACTGGAAACTTGTTATCTGTGGCATCAGCAAGTTGGGGAGCATGTGGAAACTTGCAGGAACCCATAGCTGAGGGACAGACAGTCCTCGGAACAGAGGGAGAGGCTGGAAGAAGACGTCGAGCCAAGGGAGAGCATGCTCTGACGCAACCTATTTCGTTTTCTTACAAGAGGAAGCATAAGCAGCTGAGTTCATCCTCAAGGTCCTAGGGAGAAATGAGGCTAAAACAACACTTTTTGAAACACATAGCCCCCAACTTATGTTTTCTCATTGTACCATAGGCAGAAATAGCATTTATCTGAGAGGGAGAACAAGTGTTTGTGTGTAGTGGTTTCCTTGGTGTGACTGGTTTGGACACACAGACAATGCATTGATCGTCACCCTAGCGTGACTGTGCGATGTGATTGCAGCCCCAGATGTAGGCCTAGAGCCAGTGGTCTGAGGGGGCTTAGCAGAGCAGAAGACCATCTCTGTCTGAGTGGAGAGTAAACATGCTTAAAGTATAGGACAATATTAGGCTACATAAAGTACAGCACATTCAGTATTTTTAAAGGTCCAATGCAGCCGTTTTTATCTCAATATCAAATCATTTCTGGGTGACAATTAATTACCTTACTGTGATTGTTTTTAAAATGGTATAAATGAAATAAAAATAGCTTCCTAGCAATGAGCAATTTCTCAAGCATGAATTTTGATAGGACTGTCAGGGAGTGGGGAGGGGTAACTGAAAACTTGCTGTTATTGGGCTGGCTTGGTTAGACGTTGTGAGACCGGTTGTACGTATTGCCAAATTCTCTAAAATGATGTTGGAGGCGGCTTGTGGTAGAGAAATGAACATTCAATCCTCTGGCAACAGCTCTGGTGGACATTCCTGCAGTCAGCATGCCAATTGCATGCTCCCTCAACTTGAGACATCTGTGGCATTATGTTGTGTGACAACTGCACATTTTAGTGGCCTTTTGTCCCCAGCACAAGGTGCACCTGCGTAATGATCGTGCTGTTTAATCAGCTTCTTGATATGCCACACCTGTCAGGTGCATGGATTATCTTGGCAAAGGAGAAATGTTCACTAATAGAGATGTAAAAGAATTTCTGCACAAAATGTGAGAGAAATGTTTTTTGTGCATGTGGAACATTTCTGGGATCTTTTATTTCAGCTCATGAAACATGTTACCAACAGTTGCGTTGATATTTTTGTTCAGTGTATTTAAAACGCTTGACTGCACTGGGCCTTTAAGACACTTGACTAGGTTTTCTGCAGTGTACACTAAGCTATGCTCCCATATTGTCTATTTCAGGGTCAAAAGTATGTTTCGTGATAACATTTACACTGATGTCCAGTATCTGCATACAGCTTCTGGATGTGCGTATGTTCTTCCCTTTTCTTCCTGCATAAATGGGGAAACTAACATAGTCAGAGCAGAAGAACACAAAAGGAAGAGGAAGTGAATTGGAACAGACTGGAGGAACAAAACTGAGACCAAGTTTAATTTTAGCGCCGCAGCCTTATACTATCAAAGTTCAACATGAGAAAAAAACCTGAGGGGAATGTGCAGTTGTGGGATGAAAGTAAACTTTAATAAAGCCTCTGACTCCAAACCGATTGTAACCAAACCGTTCATGACTTTGGGCACATACAGACTCAGTTACAAAACCATCTATGACGGGGATTATATTTTCTCACTGGGTGTGAGATAGGCCCACCACAGCATTTGAATCAGACGTTGCCATTGGCAGAGATTCTTGTTGCTAATGAAGCAGAAGTTCCTGTTTTAGTGCATTATATTACCCTATTTACTCTTACAGTAAGTCGAAGCCTATCCCTGGAAACTCCCCTTCGGTCAGCAAAGGCAAAACCACCCTGGCATTTTGATCTCATGGGGAAGAGATTAGATGTTAAACCAGCCAGAAAGCCTCAAATATTCCCTTTTTGCCCTCTCTAGAAAATCACTTGCAGCCAAGGCTTCCGAACAGAGTGGATATAATGGGATATACGTTAGTGTTCCTCTCCCCCTTGCTCCCTCTTGGTTTTTGCTATTAGCCTACTCCCCTGTGTCTCTCCCTCATAGTCTCTCTCTTTATTGCTTTGGGTCTCCCTGGAAACGCCACCCTGCTGCTCCGAGACTTGTGTTGATATTAACTTGATTGAGGTCAGGCTAGCTCTTACTACTTGGGAAGGGCGAATTGCTTGCTTCTCATTGTGCTATAGCTTTTCTGCTGAAGTTTGGTTGAGAATGTGGGCTCTTCCTGTCAAACTATTGTTTGGACCCAGAAACGCTTACTCATGCAGTCATACTCCTCAACTGTACAGATGGGCTCAACAACAATAATGTTCTCAGTCAGCAAACTTGTTTCTTCGGAAGCCAGCTCTAGATCTTCCTCTTGTTGAAATGTATAGAAATTTGCCGTCAGGGCATTACTGAAGAATGTTGAGACTTAATGATTTTCCGTCAATGCCCATACTCATTAACTTGGTCAGCTAGACCAGGGGTCGACCCATGTCTAAAACGTCCCTTCACAAGGGGATACGAAGATGGTGGAGGGGACATGCCTTAGCATGTTTTTAACCTCTTACATCTAGATGTTCCGCTAGCAGAACGCCTCACCAATATCCAATGGTAGAGCGTGGCGCGAATTACAAATACCTAAAAAATGCAAAAACTTCAATTTTTCAAACATATGACTTTTTTACACCATTTTAAAGACAAGACTCTCCTTTATCTAACCACATTGTCCGATTTCAAAAAGGCTTTACAACGAAAGCAAAACATTAGATTATGTCAGGAGAGTACCCAGCCAGAAATAATCACACACCCATTTTTCAAGCTAGCGTATAATGTCACCAAAACCACAGCTAAATGCAGCACTAACCTTTGATCTTCATCAGATGACACTCCTAGGACATTATGTTATACAATACATGCATGTTTTGTTCAATGAAGTTCATATTTATATCAAAAACCAGCTTTTTACATTAGCATGTGACGCTTTTTACATTAGCATTCAGAACTAGCATACCCACCGAAAACTTCTGGTGAATTTACTAAATTACTCACGATAAACGTTCACAAAAAACATAATTATTTTAAGAATTATAGATACAGAACTCCTTTATGCAATCGCGGTGTCTGATTTTAAAATAGCTTTTCGGTGAAAGCACATTTTGCAATATTCTGAGTAGATAGCCCGGCCATCATGGCTAGCTATTTTGACACCCACCAAGTTTGGCACTCACCAAACTCAGATTTACTATAAGAAAAATTGGATTACCTTTGCTGTTCTTCGTCGAATGCACTCCCAGGACTTCTACTTCAACACTCAATGTTGTTTTTGTTCCAAATAATCCATAGTTATATCCAAATAGCTGCGTTTTGTTCGTGCGTTCAAGACACTATCCGAAGGGTGACATGCCGGCGCGTATCGTGACAAAGAATTTCCAAATATTCCATTACCGTACTTCGAAGCATGTCAAACGCTGTTTAAAATCAATTTTTATGCGACTTTTCTCGTAAAATAGCGATAATATTCCAACCGGGAGACGTTGTATCTGTTCAAACACTGAAAGAAGAAAAATGGAGTCGTCACATGCACGCGCGCCCCAGTGTCATTGTTCTCAGAACGACCACTTTCCAAAACCCCTACTGTTTTTCGCCCAGGGACTGCAGAGTTATCATTCCACGTTCTGGCACCTTCTGAGAGCCTATGGGAGCCTTCGAAAATGTCACGTTACAGCAGAGATCCTATATTTTTGATAAAGAGGCTACAGAAGGCCAAGAAATGGTCAGACAGGGCACTTCCCATATAGAATCTTCTCAGGTTTTGGCCTGCCATATGAGTTCTGTTATACTCAGACACCATTCAAACAGTTTTAGAAACTTTAGGGTGTTTTCTATCCAAATAAAATAATTATATGCATATTCTAGTTTCTGGGCAGGAATAATCACCAGATTAAATCGGGTACGTTTTTTTTATCCGGCCGTGAAAATACTGCCCCCTATCCTAAACAGGTTAAAGAATTGAGACCTTATCGTGAAATCCCATGTTTGCGATTTGATAAACACTGTGTCGTTTGTCCACATGACTCACTCCCTCAGTCAACCTCAATCAGCTCAATCTATGGCTGTTGATCAGAGCACTTAGCTGTTCATTATAGCCAGCAGGGCCTTTGGGTGGTTTGCAGTCCTCCTTAGATCTTTGACCCATCTGAAATGCCCTAATAACGATCAGGAAGTTCGGGAGTGTCTGGGGTGAGTCAAGTGCTAGTGTTTTAGTTCACAAGCTTTTTTTTCCTTTTTTTTAATAGAGCTAAGACCAGCTGTATTACACCAAGATCCAATGATCAAACCCATCTCCTGGCCTTAGTCTATGATATCACAAATTGACTGCAATAATATGTCAAGGCATTAGGAATATACACTGTAGATTGAATGTTATGTCATAATTACGTAAAATTCTGGCAAATTAGTTCGCAACGAGCCAGGCGGCCCAAACTGTTGCATATACCCTGATTCTGCGTGCAATGAACGCAAGAGAACTGACACAATTTCACCTGGTTAATATTGCCTGCTAACCTGGATTTCTTTTAGCTAAATATGCAGGTTTAAAAATATATACTTCTCTGTATTGATTTTAAGAAAGGCATTGATGTTTATGTACAGTCGTGCAACAATTGTGCTTTTTTTCGCAAATGCGCTTTTGTTAACTTCTATGGGCTAGGTGGGACACAGCCAGTGAAATATCAGGGCGGCAAATTAAAAAAACAACAAAATGTCATAATTCAACTTTCTCAAACATACGACTATTTTACACCATTTTAAAGATACACTTCTCCTTGATGTAACCACATTGTCCGATTTCAAAAAGGCTTTACAGCGAAAGAAAACATTAGATTGTTAGGAGAGTACATAGACAAAAATAATCACACAGCCATTTTCCAAGCAAGGACATGTGTCAATAAAACCCAAAACACAGCGAAATGAAGCACTAACCTTTAACGATCTTCATCAGATGACACTCCTAGGCCATTATGTTACACAATACATGTATGTTTTGTTCGATAACGTTCATATTTATATCCAAAAACAGCATTTTACATTGGCGCGTGATATTCAGAAAATGTATTTCCACCACAACGCCCGGTGAATGTGCACATCAATTTACAAAAATACTCATCATAAACGTTGACAAAATACATAACAATTATTTTAAGAATTATAGACTACTCCTTTATGCAACCGCTGTGTCAGATTTTAAAATAGCTTTATGGAGAAAGCACATTTTTCAATATTCTGAGTACATAGCTCAGCCCTCACGACGAGCTATTCAGACACCCGCCAAATTCGGGGCAACCTAAACTCAGAATTAGTATTAGAAATATTGTATTACCTTTGCTGATCTTCGTCAGAAAGCACTGCCAGGACTGCAACTTCCACAAGAAAGGTTGTTTTTGTTCCAAATAATCCATATTTATGTCCAAATACCTCCGTTTTGTTCGTGCGTACAGATCACTTATCCAAAGGCATAACGCGCGAGTGCGGAACGAGAGACAAAGTCAAAATGTTCCATTACCGTACTTAGAAGCATGTCAAACGCTGTTTAAAATCAATCTTTATGGTATTTTTAACGTAAAATTGCGATAATATTCCAACCGGACAATAGCATATTCATTCAAGAAGAAAAAGGAGGGACGCACTCGCGGGACCGAGCATATCCAATCCCTTTGTTGCCAGGCAGACCACTCAGTAACGGAGCTCCTATTATCTGCCCAGTGACAGGAAAATGCTCAAACCACTTTCTGAAGGCTTTAGACAGCCAATGGAAGCCTTAGGAAATGCAACGTCACCCCACAGACACTGGAGCTTCGATAGAGAATCAAAAGAACTACAATTCTCAGACTTTTCACTTTCTGCTTGGATTTTTCTCAGGTTTTTGCCTGCCATACGAGTTCTGTTATACTCATAGACACCATTCAAACAGTTTTAGAAACTTCAGTGTTTTCTATCCAAATCTACTAATAATATGCATATTCTAGTTTCTGGGCCAGAGTAGTAACCTGTTTAAATTGGGTACGTTTTTCATCCGGCCGTGAAAATACTGCCCCCTAGCCCAGACAGGTTAAATCATCCCCCATTTGGCGAAGTTGGCTGTCTTTGTTAGGAAGAAATAGTCTTCACAGTTCGCAACGAGCCAGGCGGCCCAAACTGCTGCATATACCCTGACTCTGTTTGCAAGAGGACTGGCTAGATAACTACACATGGTTGATGATATTACTAGTTTAACTAGTGATTATGATTGATTGATTGTTTTTTATAAGATAAGTTTAATGCTAGCTAGCAACTTACCTTGGCTTCTTACTGCATTCGCGTAACAGGCAGGCTCCTCGTGGAGTGCAAAGTAAAGCAGGTGGTTAGAGCGTTGGACTAGTTAACCATAAGGTTGCATCCCCAAGCTGACAAGGTAAAAATCTGTCGTTCTGCCCCTGAACAAGGCAGTTAACCCACCGTTCCTAGGCCGTCATTGAAAATAAGAATGTGTTCTTAACTGACTTGCCTAGTTAAATAAAGGTCTAATAAAAAAATCGGTGGCCAAAAATACCGATTACCGATTGTTATGAAAACTTGAAATCGGCCCTAATTAATCGGCCATTCCGATTAATCGGTCGACCTCTAGATGGAAGCCCTCTTCATCCGTTCCATAAACACAGCCTTTGTTTTGTCTCCGCTCGCCATGCAGCCCCCCTGCCAATGTGCTGCACCCCCTCTGAACAAACCCTACCTCTTTTTGTTGTTTTGAACCAGGAGTGTTGCCAAAACTCTCATATCTAGTGTGGCTGTGCCCATCCCTCCTACACTGCCTTGAACCCAGGGGTGAGGTGGAAAAGGAAAGTGAGAGAGAGGGCAGAGAAGGGAGAGGTTAGAGATGGGCAGAAGTGAGAAGTGTTTCAAGAGAGAAAGAGGGATTGAGTGACTTAGAAACCTGTAAATACAGTATGTGTGTGTCTGTCTGCCTGACATTCTGCCTCTTCCCTCTGTTTCTTCAGGATCCGGAGGTGGCTCTGCCAGTGCGTCAGCAGTCCAAGGCCTGGTGCTGGTGCGTGTGCCTGGGCTTGGCCCTGATGCTGTCTGGCGTGGTTGTGGGAGGGGCCTACCTTTACAGGTACTACATCCCGGAGGTGAGACTGGACCACTCTGGCCCCTCTGTTTATCTATGGGTTATTGAATACTGTAACTGGCAGGATTGGAATGTTGTATTTATTGTATTTGAATACATGATATGTTTAGAATTTTTATTTGACATGGCAAAAGATACGTTCTGCTAGAAGGGCAGAGCTCCATGCAGTGAAAAGTGGGAATATAAATGTTTTCTGTGTCCACCAGGAGGGCAGGATGTTTGTGTGTGGGGTGAAGTACCATGAGGAGGACATTGTGAAGTACCATGAGGAGACATTGATGATCCAGGAGGAGGAGGATGTGGAGCTGGACCTGCCCTCCAGCTTCAAGATGATCCAGGAGAACATCCGCATACTGGCGGACCAGGATGTGGCTCTCATCAACGTACCCGTGCCCGAGTTCGAAGACGGGGACCCCGCCGACATCGTCCACGACTTCCACAGGGTAAGACTTGACTGAATTGAAAACTTCAACCCTGCTGTTTTTTGCTAACCCCTGTTTGTTTCTGTGGTGATAACAATCCACAAACCATGGATTGTTTGTGTTCAGTGGCATTTCTTAAGGTTGTTATCTTAGTCTGTTCTATTGGCGCTCCTCCACAGAGACTGACTGCCTACCTGGACCTGTTCCTGAACAAGTGCTATGTCATCCCCCTCAATACTTCCATCGTCATGCCTCCCAATGACTTCCTGGAGCTTTTGGTCAACATCAAGGTAACAGGAACTGCTTTATGAACCATGTGACAATAATGATAGTAATACATTCGATTTCTTACGCACTAGTCTGGGCACCCAATGTAACCTTGTACTCTTTTTACAATGTTGTAAGAGAGACTGACATGAAATGTTTTTCAAATGAACCACTTAGTATCTCATGATGTTAATGATAGGATGTGTTAGTCGATGTTGTATTCCTCTTTGTTCCCCAGGCTGGTGCCTACATGCCTCAGTCCTACCTGGTCCACGAGGAGATGGTGGTGACAGAGCGCCTGGACAATGTGGAACAACTGGGATTCTTCATCAACAACCTCTGCCAGGGAAAGGACACCTATAAGCTTCAGCGCAGAGACAGGATCCTGGGTCAGTACACACCTACATAAATACACACACACCATACATCACACCTTGCGCACGCTTCATAGTTCTTTGGACAAGTGAAGAATTATGCTAACATGCCCAAAGGAAATAGGCTTCTCTTACATTCAGCCCTTTTTAGCTTGAGATCATGACTGACTGGTCTCTAAGCACGCCGTTAGATCTCCCATACCTAACACACTACTCACACACACGTGCACGTACAAGTATTCGCATGCACGCACGCATGTCTAACAAAACTAGCACATGGGCATTGCGACATACATTATATATACGTATGTGGACACCCCGGATTCTGCTATTTCAGCCACACCCGTTGCTGACAGGTGTATAAAATCAAGCACACAGCCATGCAATCCCCATTGACAAACATTGGCAGTAGAATGGCTTTACTGAAGAGCTCAGTGACTTTCAATGTGGCACCGTCATAGGATGCCACCTTTCCAACAAGTCAGTCAAATTTCTGCCCTGCTAGACCTGCCCTGGTCAACTGTGAGTGCTGATATTGTGAAGTGGAAACGTTTAGGAGCAACAACGGCTCAGCCAGGAAGTGGTAGGCCACACAAGCTCACAGAACGGGACTGCCGAGTGCTGGAGCATGTAAAAATCATCTGTCCTCGGTTGCAACACTCACTACCGAGTTCCAAACTGCCTCTGGAAGCAGCGTTGGAACAAGAACTATTCGTCGGGAGCTTCATGAAATGGGTTTCTATGACCGAGCAGCTGCACACAAGCCTAAGATCACCATGCGGAATGCCAAGTATTGGCTGGAGTGGTGTAAAGTTTGCCGCCATTGGACTCTGGAGCAGTGGAAATGCGTTCTCTGGAGTGATGAATCGCGCTTCATCATCTGGCAGTCCGACGGATGAATCTGGGTTTGGCAGATGCCAGGAGCACGCTACCTGCCCGGATGCATAGTGCCAACTGTAAAGTTTGGTGGAAGAGGAATAATGGTGTGGGGCTGTTTTTCATGGTTCGGGCTAGGGCCCCGTGTACAAGGCAATGTCCATACAGAAATGGTTTGTCGAGATTGGTATGGAAGAACTTGACTGGCCTGCACAGAGCCCTGACCTCAACCCCATTTAACACCTTTGGGCTAGATTGGAACGCTGACTGCAAGCCAGGCCTAATCCCCCCCAACATCAGTGCCCGACTTCACTAATGCTCTTGTAGATGAATGGAAGCAAGTCCCCGCAGCAATGTTCCAACATCTAGTGGAAAGCCTTCCCTGAAGAGTGGAGGCTGTTTTTGCAGCAAAGAATGGACCAACTCCATATTAAAGCCCATGATTTTGGAATGAGATGTTCAATGAGCAGGTGTCCACATACTTTGTCATGTAGCGTATCTGACTCATATCTTTCCAAAAGAATGTTCTCCCAATGAGTCTGAGTCTGTATGAACAACCAACCACCATATTGTGGCATCTCATACAGGTTTTTATTAGGCGTAGATCATCATTTTAACCTTTCCATCTCCCACATTACAGGTATGCAGAAGCGTGAAGCTCTCAACTGCCACAAGATCCGTCACTTTGAGAGCAAATTTGTGGTGGAGACCTTGATCTGTGAGCCCTAGTGACGTCGCCGTGGGGAAAGTGTGACATCGTCTCTGTACAACCGCTTCATTTCACTGGGAGCGCAGTTGGAGATTTGCAATCCTCATCTTCTGTTTTAAATTTTCCCATTTTGTTATTCTACATCAGGTAGTTGTGTGTGTGTGTGTGTGTGTGATCATTTTTATGTGAAATGGGGCACTTTTGTCTCTGCTTAAAATCTGTCAATCAGTTCTGTGTTTTTTTTTTCATTTTTTTTTTTCATTATACAGGGGTGCAATTATTCGATAGAGGGTTTCTATTTTTTGGAGGATATATTCAACGGCGGGACTGCTAGCTTGTCAAACATGTAAACCTCACTGATGATTTTGAGATCTATGTTAAGATTACTTAAGTAATCAAACTGGGATTAAGGGGCTTGAAGCAGATCATGTATGGTATAGTCAGATTTTCTGAAACCGAGTCTAATTTGTATTTTTGAATACAGAAACAAATGTGCAAAGGCATAGCAAATGTATAATTTTGTACCACTGAACCTGGTTTAGAAGGGACTAGTCCAGGGTGTTGTATAGATTTTACATGTTCTGTTTAAACTGTTAAGATTTCTTAACTGGAAAACATCTTAAAATAAGTGTGGATAAATGTTTTTTTTCATCTAGCTTTAAGAATAAATCAAAATCAAGACAGTTGTCTATATAATTCAAAATAGTTATTATTTTCTTATACAACAAAGGAAAACATACACTTTTTTATATTGGGATCAAAATATTTTGTTTAAGTTCTTTGTTTTTTTTCTTATACAGTTTTTTGGGGGATAACTCCATCTATATTACTATTATGTATATAACCTCTATAAAGATATGACCAACACCGCAATAAATGTTAAACCAGTACTACGGACCTCCATGGCATAGCCAGCATGTTTGTGGCAAGAACATATCAAATAAGTCTGAGTGCTTTTCTTAAATAAACATTTGTCTGCTAACTTGGCGCCATCCATTTCTGTCATTTTTTTAATGTAACGTTTTATTTAACTAGGCAAGTCAGTTAAAAACAAATTCTTATTTACAATGACGGCCTAGAAACAGTTGGTTAACTACCTTGTTCAGCGGCAGAACGACAGATTTTTTTTTACCTTGTCAGCTCGGGATTCAATCTAGCAACCTTTCAGTTACTGGCCAACACTCCAACCACTAGGCTACCTGCAGCCCTTTTCCTGTGAGCACATTTGCCACTCTCTTTTAAATGGAGTCATTGGTACATGTTGACTGTATGCGCGGTCTCATTTGCTTACGTTTGCTCCCATAGCAGTATGTCTCTCCTCTGATAGCTAAATGTGGTGACGGATCAGTTGACAAAGTATGACTATAAGCCCTGTTAAATGATCGTAGTGGAACTCTGCAGAGGTGGGACCAAATCACAAGTAAGTCAGCACTCAAGTCCCAAGTCAAGACAGGCAAGTCCGTGTCAAGTATCAAGTCCTAAACTTTGAGTTTTGAGTCCTAAACAAGTCATAATGTCATAATGCTCTTCACCAAATGTAATACCATTTCATATTTAAGAGTAATAGTATATTACATTTACGCAAATCATGAATGCTTTTAAAAATATATGTATTACTTTCCAAATAAACTTTATATTTCCATGGAAATACATTGGTAGCCATGAGAAAGACACATCAATATGACAACAAAAACGAAATATTGTAGTGCTCTCTCTCCAGATATACTCTACACACCTAAAACAATCCTGCCATAAAGTTAATCATTTATTAAAAGGTACATCAAAACAACTGATACTGAACTTCAAGTAGGCCTACAATTTGAACACTGGCCTGAATGTCTGAGAAAAAAATGCAGATCCCAAAGATGGAGATAAAACTTGAACATGGAGACTGTGTGTAACTCATTAACAGTTTCAGTTTTTCTCTTATCTCAGGGCCCTATGATACATTGCATTTGCAAAAGACCAAATTCGATAAAAGTCTGTCAGTCATTTGTGCACGATGAGGCCGCAGTATGATGCCACCATGGCTGAAGACCCGCTCCACCGGAGCACTGGAGACAGGCACTGCCAAGACCCTGATGGCCACTCGGGACAGTGAAGGAAGAGCCTTCCTGTTCATTGCCCAGAACAAGGGGGCATTCTGTCCTTCTCATATGTCAAGGTAGTGCTGGAGTGGTCCCAACAGCTTTCTTCTGCCTCTTACAGTATGCTGCAAACAGCCCTTCTTCTTGTCCAAAACTATGGTCCTCTCGCTCTTCCTCATCAACAAGAGGCACAGCTTGCTCAGTCTCTGTAGCATCTTGCAGAATCAGTTCTGGCAAAACATGTAAAAGCATAGCAGAAACAAAGAGGCCGGTATTAGAGTATTGGTGATGCAGTGGGTTACACTGAAAAAGTATTATTGTTGCAGTCAATTGGATTAAATTATGAGAAAAAGTGACATTAAACTCAATATTTACCTTTCACTCTTTGTGCCACCTCCTTGACCAGCACTTGGTGCTCCACCCACATCAGAGAAAAAGCCGGATCCAAGGCAGCTGCTTTGGGGTAGACTGGATCTGAAAAGGGGGCAGTGATTCCATCTTGTGTCCTGGCCATTTTCACATTGAAGATTCCAAGAAATCTTTTGTTCAGGGATGCCTGGAGACTTCTGACCAGGCCGCTCAGGAAATTGACTTGAGGCTTCCCCTGCTCCAGGTGGTGAAATCAGGGATCGGACCGAGGGAACAACAGAACTGATTGTGACTATCTTCTCCCCGTGTCATATCTGTTGCTTCTCCAAATGGCTTCAGGATGTCCACCAACTCCTTCAACTTATTCCACTCCCGTACTGTGAACAACAACTCCTTGTGCCCAACAACTCCTTGTGCCCAGCCTTTTCTAGAACATGACTGATCTTTAGATAGTCACATTGGATAACTGCCTTCACTTGTCTCAGTGTTGAGTTCCATCTTGTGTTGACAGCAGCAGGGATGCCTCTTTCCCCAAATTCAGCCTCAAACACCTCTTTGAATGTTGTGTTGTATGTAGCAGTGAGCTGATTTTTGATAACTTTGAAAGAGGAGGGGTCATCACTTTTGTTTCTTTCAAACCATCTCCCACCACCAGCTGGAGAGTGTGGGCAAAACACTGCAAGCACTGTTTTTTTGCAATAGCAGCATCCACTGTTTGCTGGTCGTCCAAGGTTAGGTCATTCCAGAGTTCTGGGTCATCAAGGTGATCTTCGTCATGTACTTCATCTTCTTGTTCAATGGGGAAGCACACCATGAATGCTTTTCTCATGTTGGCAGCATTGTCACTAATGATATAGTCCAATTTATCTTTAATGCTGTACTCACCACATATGGCCTCAAATTGCTCACAGATTCTTTCGGCAGTGTGTGGGCCTTTGAAGCGGTCACAGGCCAAGAGATTGGACTTGAGCTATATTCTCTCTCCATCTTTCTCCATACAGTACACAGTGACACCAAGGAACCCCCTCATCTTTCGGCCGGACCAAATGTCCACTGTGACTGAAACATGGTCTGTGTTGCTCAACTGGGATTTCAGTTTTGAACATCTCTCTGTAGCGAGGTTCTCTACTTTTGATGTCAATGTTATTTTTTATTTTATTTCACCTTTATTTAACCAGGTAGGCTAGTTGAGAACAAGTTCTCATTTGCAACTGCAACCTGGCCAAGATGAAGCAAAGCA
Organism: Salmo trutta; assembly: GCF_901001165.1. Classification (NCBI taxonomy): domain Eukaryota; kingdom Metazoa; phylum Chordata; class Actinopteri; order Salmoniformes; family Salmonidae; genus Salmo; species Salmo trutta. The sequence goes on along the minus strand of NC_042980.1, from coordinate 27,910,823 downwards.
GTTCGACACATACAACAACACAGAATTACACATGGAATAAACAAACATACAATCAATAATACAGTAGAAAAATCTATATACAGCATGTGCAAATGAGGTAGGATAAGAGAGGTAAGGCAATAAATAGGCCATGGTGGCGAAGTAATTACAATATAGCAATTAAACACTGGAATGGTAGAATGTGCAGAAGATGAATGTGCAAGAAGAGATACTGGGGTGCAAAAGAGTAAGATAAATAAATAAATACAGTATGGGGATGAGGTAGATTGGATGGGCTATTTACAGATGAGCTATGTACAGGTGCAGTGATCTGTGAGCTCCTCTGACAGCTGGTGCTTAAAGCTAGTGAGGGAGATAAGTCTCCAGCTTTAGGGATTTTTGCTGTTCGTTCCAGTCATTGGCAGCAGAGAACTGGAAGGAGAGGCGGCCGAAGAAAGAATTGGCTTTGGGGGTGACCAGTGAGATATACCTGTTGGAGCGCGTGCTACGGGTGGGTGCTGCTATGGTGACCAGTGAGCTGAGATAAGGCGGGGCTTTACCTAGCAGAGACTTGTAGATGACCTGGAGCCAGTGGGTTTGGCGACGAGTATGAAGCGAGGGCCAGCCAACGAGAGCGTACAACGAGAGTGTTCTATGACACACTGGGCTGTACTTACTGTCAACCACTGACAGAAAGTGATTAAAACTTTTGTTTTCCACAATAGACAGAGGCAAGTTGCAATCGATAACCAGGTCGGACAGTATTGCATTGTTGGTAGCTTTCTGCTGTGGATGATTCATGCTGTACTGCCCTACACGGGTCTCCATGAACTGTGAGATTGGAGACTGTTGTGGTTCACTTGTGACACATTTGTTCATCTGGTATTGTTCAAATCTGTAAGCATACAAAAAAAAGTTGTAGGGGTTTAATGGCACAGGCAGGGAGCCCCGCCAACAGCGAGTTGCAGTAATCCAGACGGGAGATGACAAGTGCCTGGATTAGGACCTGCGCCGCTTCCTGTGTAAGGCAGGGTCGTACTCTGCGAATGTTGTAGAGCATGAACCTACAGGATCGGGTCACCGCCTTGATGTTAGCTGAGAACGACAGGGTGTTGTCCAGGGTCACGCCAAGGCTCTTAGCACTCTGGGAGGAGGACACAATGGAGTTGTCAACTGTGATGGCGAGATCATGGAACGGGCAGTCCTTCCCCGGGAGGAAGAGCAGCTCCGTCTTGCCGAGGTTCAGCTTGAGGTGGTGCTCCGTCATCCACACTGATATGTCTGCCAGACATGCAGAGATGCGATTCGCCACCTGGTTATCAGAAGGGGGAAAGGAGAAGATTAATTGTGTGTCGTCTGCGTAGCAATGAAAGGAAAGACCATGTGAGGATATGACAGAGCCAAGTGACTTGGTGTATAGCGAGAATAGGAGAGGGCCTAGAACTGAGCCCTGGGGTACACCAGTGGTGAGAGCACGTGGTGCGGAGACAGATTCTCACCACGCCACCTGGTAGGAGCGACCTGTCAGGTAGGACGCAATCCAAGAGTGAGCCGTGCCGGAGATGCCCAACTCGGAGAGGGTGGAGAGGAGGATCTGATGGTTCATTTCACAGTATCAAAGGCAGCAGATAGGTCTAGAAGGATGAGAGCAGAGGAGAGAGAGTTAGCTTTAACAGAGAGCCTCCGTGACACAGAGAAGAGCAGTCTCAGTTGAATGACCAGTCTTGAAACCTGACTGATTTGGATCAAGAAGGTCATTCTGAGAGAGATAGCAAGAGAGCTGGCCAAGGACGGCACGCTCAAGAGTTTTGGAGAGAAAATAAAGAAGGTATACTGGTCTGTAGTTGTTGACGTCGGAGGGATCGAGTGTAGGTTTTTTGAGAAGAGGGGCTCTGTCATATCCTCACATGGTCTCTCCTATCATTGCTACGCAGACGACACACAATTCATCTTCTCCTTTCCCCCCTTCTGATAACCAGGTGGCGAATCGCATCTCTGCATGTCTGGCAGACATATCAGTGTGGATGACGGAGCACCACCTCAAGCTGAACCTCGGCAAGACGGAGCTGCTCTTCCTCCCGGGGAAGGACTGCCCGTTCCATGATCTCGCCATCACAGTTGACAACTCCATTGTGTCCTCCTCCCAGAGTGCTAAGAGCCTTGGCGTGACCCTGGACAACACCCTGTCGTTCTCAGCTAACATCAAGGCGGTGACCCGATCCTGTAGGTTCATGCTCTACAACATTCGCAGAGTACGACCCTGCCTTACACAGGAAGCGGCGCAGGTCCTAATCCAGGCACTTGTCATCTCCCGTCTGGATTACTGCAACTCGCTGTTGGCTGGGCTCCCTGCCTGTGCCATTAAACCCTTACAGCTCATCCAGAACGCCGCAGCCCGTCTGGTATTCAACCTTCCCAAGTTCTCTCACGTCACCCCGCTTCTCCGCACACTCCACTGGCTTCCAGTTGAAGCTTGCATCTGCAACACGACCATGGTGCTTGCCTACGGAGCTGTGAGGGGAACGGCACCTCCGTACCTTCAGGCTCTGATCAGTCTCTACACCCAAACAAGGGCACTGCGTTCATCCACCTCTGGCCTGCTGGCCCCCCTACCTCTGCGGAAGCACAGTTCCCACTCAGCCCAGTCAAAACTGTTCGCTGCTCTGGCACCCCAATGGTGGAACAAGCTCCCTCACGACGCCAGGACAGCGGAGTCAATCACCACCTTCCGGAGACACCTGAAACCCCACCTCTTTAAGGAATACCTGGGAAAGGATAAAGTAATCCTTCTAACCCCCCCCCCTCTCCCCCCCCACACACAAAAAAAAGATATAGATGTACTATTGTAAAGTGGTTGTTCCACTGGATATCTTAAGGTGAATGCACCAATTTGTAAGTCGCTCTGGATAAGAGCGTCTGCTAAATGACGTAAATGTAAATGTAAAAATGTAATGGCCAGAATATTCCATTGAAAGAAGTGTAACATTGCCATAAAATCTAAATAACCCTCAAATAATTGCGGGCCCTTGAAATATGACACTCATGGTATTTGGCTCCAGGTAGACAATTGTAAGAAAGACTGAACAAGTTGCAGAGTACCTTGTATTTTTGTGCATCCTGTGCAGGTATTGACAAGACCAGTCAACATAATTATATCTGGTCTCTGGGCTGTCCTGTATGAGCTCTGCACCCTCAGACATCCAGTAAGCACTGCCACACACACACACACACACACACACAGTGCCTTCAGAAAGTATTCATACCCCTTTACTTATTCCACATTTTGTTGTTACAGCCTGAATTCAAAATTGATTAAATATAAATTTTTTCACCCATCGACACACAACTACCCCATAATGACAAAGTTAAAACATTGAATTAAAAAAAAATGAAAATGAAATACAGAGATGTCTAATCACACCCCTGAGTCAATACACGTTAGTATTGGCTTCAGCAGCATTTACAGCTGTAAGTCTTTCTGGGTAAGTCTAAGAGTTTTGCACACCTAGATTGTACAATATTTGCACATTATTCTTTTTGAAATTATTCAATCTCTGTCAAGTTGGTTGTTGATCATTTCTTGACAGCCTTTTTCAAGTCTTGCCATAGATCTTTAAGGCAGTTTAAGTCAAAACTGTAACCAGTCCACTCAGGAACATTCAATGTCATCTTGAAAAGCATCTCCAGTGTATATTTGGCCTTGTGTTTTAGGTTACTGTCCTGCTGAAGGGGGAATTTGTCTCCCAGTGTCTGTTGGAAAGCAGATTGAACCAGATTTTCCTGAAGGATTTTGACTGTGCTTAGCTCTATTCCGTTTATTTTTATCTTAAGAAAAATTCCATAGTCCTTGCTGATGACAAGTATACGGAAAGTGGTACTCAGTGATATGTTGTGTTGGATTTGCCCAAACATAACGCTTTGTATTCAGGACATGAAGTACATTTCTTTGCCACATTTTTTGCAGTTTTACTTTAGCGCCTTATAGCAAACATCATGCATGTTTTGGAATATTTTTATTCTGTACAGGCTTCCCTCTTTTCACTCTGTAATTTACAGTAGGTTATTATTGTGGCGTAACTACAATGCTGTTGATCCGTCCTCAGTTTTCTCCTATCAAAGCCATTAAACTCTGTTTTAAAGTCACCATTGGCCTCAGTGAAATCCCTGAGCGGTTTCCTTCCTGTCTCTTTGTGGCGACTGGGTGTATTGACACACCATCTAAAGTGTAATTATTAACTTTACCATGCTCAAATGGATATTCAATGTCTACTTTTCAAATGTTTTACCCATCCACCAATAGTTGCCTTTCTTTGCGAGGCATTTAGAAATAAAATTTCACTGACATTATGGGGTATTGTATGTAGGCAAGTGACTCAATCTCAATTTAATCTATTTTTAATTCAGGCTGTAACAACAAAATATAGAAAAAGTCAATACTTTCTGAATGCACTGTATCTCTGGTATTTCTCTCTGTTTCCTCCTCTGACAGCTAGACTCAGTTGTTTTTGAGATCATCATAAACAGTGAGGTGACTTTCTTCTTACAGAAATTAACATTCAAATACTTTCTAGTTGAAACAGTTAAAAAAAACTTGCACAAACCAAATGTGCTAACTCCTCACACTTTGCAGAAGTCTTGTGACTTCTTGTTAAGAACAGATATTATTAGCTTGGGGGTGTGTGTGTGTGTGTGTGTGTGTGTGTGTGTGTGTGTGTGTGTGTGTGTGTGTGTGTGTGTGTGTGTGTGTGTGTGTGTGTGTGTGTGTGTGTGTGTGTGTGTGTGTGTGTGTGTGTGTGTGTGTGTTCAGGGTATTGTGCTGTTTCCTCACTCTATTCTGGATGTTTCTAGGTGATTGAGGAGGAGTTCAGCCACATGATGTTGCACAGAAAGAGAGCTGCTGTAGGCCCACAGGCTAGAGTACGGGCCGCTCCAGCACAGACCCCAGATACACACACATTAGGGACATAACGCTAAAATATCTGTGTTCAAACCTCCCCTTATCAGAATCATTAGCTTTTCTCTGCTTAGTTTCAGCCACACATTACCCAACATCTATAGTTTCCTTCTTGCGTTCAGTAGGCTTGGCTTCACAGTAGCTGTGGGGAAATGTTGACAGTAGCACCACCTGGTGGTCAGCACCATAGCTTGCTCTCCATTATCTGAAGATCCTCATCAGATTCCATTCGCTCTAGCTTTTTGGCATCAAAACCAGTTACACCGAACTGAAATGTGAGCCCATTTCAAAGATTCCTGGGCATGAAATGTAAATTACGTCAGCCATATCGCTGAATCTCAGAGTACAATCATCAGGTGAATATCATTAGACTGTTGTCATTCTCTATGGAAGCATGCCAGTGCTGACATCTCCTTTCTGGCACCTGTAATGTTATGCTAACATCATAGCAACATTCAGAGAGTGTTGAGTAGACTGGGAGTGTCAAAGTGTAATCACAACTATGTAACTATCTAAATGTTCTTCTTTATTTGTAACTTTTCATCCCATGTTGGGTCCAGAAATAGTCCCCAAAGCCAGAGAGGCCTCCACCCCGGCCAAAGCCTGGGCTCTCGGTAAAGGAACTGCCCCTCAAACCAGACTGGAAACCCCCTTACAGAGTCATGCCACGGCATAAAGTAGCTTACCTGTCTAAACTACCACTATATCAGTTAGAGGTCGACCGATTATGATTTTTCAACGCCGATACCGTTTATTGGAGGACCGAAAAAAAGCCGATGCCGATTAATCGGGCGATTTTTAAAAATGTATTTATTTATAATAATGACAATTACAACAATACTGAATGAACACTTATTTTAACTTAATATAATACATCAATAAAATCAATTTAGCCTCAAATAAATTATGAAACATGTTCAATTTGGTTTAAATAATGCAAAACAAAGTGTTGGAGAAGAAAGTAAAAGTGCAATATGTGCCATGTAAGAAAGCTAACGTTTAAGTGCCTTGCTCAGAACATGGGAACATATGAAAGCTGGTGGTTCCTTTTAACATGAGTCTTCAATATTCCCAGGTAAGAAGTTTTAGGTTGTAATTATTATAGGAATTATAGGACTATTTCTCTCTATACGATTTGTATTTCATATACCTTTGACTATTGGATGTTCTTATAGGCACTTTAGTATTGCCAGTGTAACAGTATAGCTTCCGTCCCTCTCCTCGCTCCTACCTGGGCTCGAACCAGGAACACATCGACAACAGCCACCCTTGAAGCAGCGTTACCCATGAAGAGGAAGGGGAACAACTACTCCAAGTCTCAGAGCGAGTGACGTTTGAAACGCTATTAGCGTGCACCCCGCTAACTAGCTAGCCATTTCACATCGGTTACACCAGCCTCATCTTGGGAGTTGATAGGCTTGAAGGGATGGGTATAATTTGTGGAACGTTCCAACAGGAATCTGTTCAAAAAAATGTAAAGTAAAAGGTTGCCAACCAACAACGCATACAAAGTAGCAACGCATACAAACCTAGCTAACTAGCTGCCGAATAGGCATCAACTCACCACGTAGCTTATTCTTAATGTTTGTCCATAGGCAACCAGAGTGAGGACAGACATTTTTCGGAATAAACGTAATGAGTGAAAAACGCAATGAAATAGACCACTCCCTACCCGGTATCTTATTCTGCCGCTATACAACTTTGTATGCGTTGTTTTTTGGCAACCTTGTTATTTACAAAGTTTTTGGAATAGATTCCCGTTGGAACGTTCCACAAATTATACCCACCCGGGTTGAAGTCATAAACAGCGCAATGCTTGAAGCACAGCGAAGGGCTGCTGGCAAAACGTTTGAGTGAATTCTTACGAGCCTGCTGGTGCCTACCACCGCTCAGTCAGACTGCTCTATCAAATCATAAACTTAATTATAATATAATAAACACACAGAAATACGAGCCTTAGGTCATTAATATGGTCGAATCTGGAAACTATCATCTCGAAAACAAAAGTTTTTCCTTTCAGTGAAATACGGAACCGTTCTGTATTTTATCTAACGGGTGGCATCCCTAAGTCTAAATATTCCTGTTACATTGCACAACCTTCAATGTTATGTCATAATTACGTAAAATTCTGGCAAATTAGTTCGCAACGAGCCAGGTGGCCCAAACTGTTGCATATACCCTGACTCTGCGTGCAATGAACGCTAGAGATGTGATACAATTTCATGTTAGCAGGCAATATTAACTAAATATGCAGGTTTGAAAATATATACTTGTGTATTGATTTTAAAGAAAGGCATTGATGTTTATGGTTAGGTACATTGGTGCAACGATAGTGCTTTTTTCGCAAATGCGCTTGTTAAATCAACACCCGTTTGTCGAAGTAGGCTATGATTTGATGAGAAATTAACAGGCCCCGCATCGATTATATGCAACGCAGGACACGCTAGATAAACTAGTAATATCTTCAACCATGTGTAGTTAACTAGTGATTATGTTAAGATTGATAGTTTTTTATAAGATAAGTTTAATGCTAGCTAGCAACTTACCTTGGCTTCTTGCTGCCATGCAGGCTCCTCGTGGAGTGCAATGTAAGGCAGGTGCGTTGGACTAGTAACCGAAGGTTGCAAAAATGAATCCCCCCTGAACAAGGCAGTTAACCCCCGTTCCTAGGCCGTCATTGAAAATAAGAATGTGTTCTTAATCTGACTTGCCGAGCTAAAGGTGTAAAAAAAAAAATACCAAAAATACCCCCAAAAATGTTACTTTTTTTTTTTTTTTTTTTTAATCGGCAAATCGGTGGCCAGAAATACCGATTACCGATTGTTATGAAAACTTAAAATCGTCCCTAATTAATCGGCCATTCCGATTAATCGGTCGACCTCTAATATCAGTTACTGTACTCCTGCAGTAGCCTAGTCTGTATCATGATAATAGGTCAAATCTACCACACACCCAAAACTGATTTGTGAAGGTACTGGAGGCAAAATGGAAACTGGAGAAACAGGAAAATGATCTGATGAAGGTTGACTGACCGAAAGCTTGGTTAATGTAAAAATAAATGTGCATTTCACTGGAAGTGTGCAGAGACGTTTTTCCTGTTTCTCCATAGCTACTACATGGAAGCATGTTCCTAATCCAATTTGATCTTATTCTATCTAGTCCTCCAGACTGTAGGCAGGCTTTCTTGACTCCGAACCGTAGGCAGACTCACTCGGTTCCGGGCCGTAGGCAGACTCACAGTTCAAAGTTATAGTAAACTTCACTCGGTTCCGGATAGTGGACCGTCTCCCCTGGTTCCGGATGAGACACTGTTGCCGGACACTCTGGACGAGGCACTGTTGCCGGACACTCTGGACGAGGCACTGTTGCCGGACACTCTGGACGAGGCACTGTTGCCGGACACTCTGGACGAGGCACTGTTGCCGGACACTCAGGCCTGGTCTGACGCACTGGAAGCCTGATGCGTGGGGCTGGTAGTGGAGGTACCAGCCTGGGGACAAGCACCTCCAGGCTAGTGTGAGGAGCAGGAACAGGCTGAGTTGGACTGGGCTGACTCACTGGAAGCCTGATGCGTGGGGCTGGTATTGGACGTGCCAGCCTGGAGACACGCACCTCAAGGCTAGTGCGTGTAGCGGGAAACACTGAACCGTAGAGGCGCACTGGCAGTCTCGAGCACAGGACTGGCATCACCCCTACTGGCTGGATGCCCACTTTCCCCTGGCACATGCGGGGCGCTGGTACTGCGCATACCAGCCTGAAAATACCCAGCCTCGTCACAGCACCCATCACCCCAAAGCACAGGACCTGTCCAGTCAATGGTTGTTTGGAAAAAACACAGGGATTTGGCTTGGGACTTAATCCTCACCCAGCCAAACTACCCGTGTGCCCCCCAAAAAAATGTATTGGGGCTGCCTCTCGTGCTCTACCTGCCTCCCAGGCAGGTTATCACAGTGGTCCAATAATTGTTCCCATGTCCAGTCAATTCTAGACTCCAATACCTCCAGCGACCAGGATGCCATCTCCTCCTGAGCGCGCTGCTTCCTATAGTCCACCCGTAATTCCCTTTGCTCCTTTCTCCGCTGCTTGGTCCATTTTTGGTGGGTAGTTCTGTAACGGCTGTCGTCGTGAAGAGAGGACCAAGGCGCAGCGGGTTGCGTGCTCATCATATTAATTTAATAAATAAATGTTAACACGAGAAAAACAAAACAACGACAGAAGACAGTTTAACAGGCTATACTTACTACAGCAGTGCTAAAGACAACTACCCACAATTAACAAAACAAAACACACCCCTATATATAGGACTCTCAATCAAAGGCAACTACAAACACCTGCCTTCAATTGAGAGTCCAACACCCAATTACCTAACATAGAAAATACTAAACTAGAAAGAACATAGAAATACAAAAACATAGAACATAACCCAAAACCTGGAAATAATAAATCAAACACCCTTCTAAACAAACCACCACCCCGAACCACATAAAACAAAAACCCTCTGCCACGTCCTGACCAAACTACAATCACAAATAACCCCTATTACTGGTCAGGACGTGACAGACGTATCATAAGGCGTGACCTGCATCACAAGGCGCAGGCGGCGAGGCTTTGAGTTGAATATGGTGATGATTTCATCATAATCCAATGTATCTGTCAGTTCACGCTCAAGCGGTTCAGCCGGGCGCTGTCATTGATATGCGAAGATGATTTTTTATCCTAGTTGTTGTTGAGAAAAGTCTCTCCACACTGCATGATGTCATTGGAAGTGTGGCAATAATCCTTAATAACAGAGAGTTTATATTAGGGAAAATATCATCAGGGCAGCTGTCAAGTACACTCATTATGGAGGAAAAGTCACTCTTTCTCATGTTCATTTTGCGACTCAACTGCTGAATAAAAACAGTGAATTCAGGATCCTCAATTGATATTGCATAATGATCGCATGTGGTCTTCAGCTGCTCTTTAAGGCCGCAGGTTTGGGATTCGTTGGAAAAGGAGACTGCCGCTTGTATGATCCCATATGTGTCTTTTTGAAATCTTGAGTTTAACTCAGTAATCTATCTGTCTAGAATATTGTTCCAAAATTGCCTCAGGTCACTGTCACTCTTGATGCTGGATGTTTTCTCTAATGAAGTTGACTACACTGTCTGCCAATTTTACAGGCTGTTTTCGCTGCCGTGATGCGCTCACATCCCAATTACTAATATCATGCGTAACCATCATCTCTTCAGTTAGCTTGAAAACTTTATCAAAGTCTCCCCCTGAGTTATCTCTGAACGTAGAAAAGCTACTTTTGAGGATTTCAATTAAACCAATACAGTCCGTCACAGATAATGTAGAGCTTTGTTATCCCTTTGTAGCAAAATCAATAATTTCAAACAATTTACTAAACGTGACTAACAGCAATAAAAACTTCTTGTTCTGGATTTGTTGTAAGACGGCATCGGCTTCTAATTTGGTTTGTCCACAAGCCTCTGAAAAATCTGCAAGAACCTCTAAAATGACATCTAGCAGTAACAGCACTTTACTCACTGACTCTGATGTTGAACTCCAACGGTCATCCGTGGATCTTTCTAGCTCGATACATGGTCTATCGGGATGCAACTCTTTCTGTACCTCTATGAATCCAGCATGTCTGTGGGATCCACTCATAACTGTGTAGCTGGTTTACTGTGTCAAAAAAAGTACTGACATGTCCCGACACTTTTGCCGTGGTACACAGAACCAAATTCAAACGGTGGGAGTTGCAATGCACATATACCACTTGCTTAAATGTTTGCTTTAGTAGGACATGTACCCCTCCTCTGTCCCTGACATGACTGAAGCGCCATCGAAACAAAAACCCACACACAGAGTGGGATCCAACTCCAGGGGTTGCAACACTTCAAGTATTTACAGAGAAATTCCTTATACAAACAAATCAGCGGTTTCCATAAACCCAACAGCTCTTTCTTTAATCAGTCCACCATGAATGTATCGGATGCACACCGCAATAAGTTCTCGTTTAGATTAATCTTTATATTGTTGGGTTTTATTTCACTTATTAGATGTGATGCATTACCATTTACAGTAGATGTAGGCCTAAGTATGAACGGACTGTAATGCAGAGGTTTATATTGTATCAACATAGATTGAGCAACATATCATAGACATGACTAACTGGAGGGTTGCTGGCTAGTAGGAGTGTAGGCTGAGTAGACTCGTGACACACACACACAATGCCTGGTTGTGGGGCCGCTCAAGGACAGGTGTACGGGAGGGGCTGGTAGAATGGAAGATAGCTGTAGCATAAAAACAGGCACTGTCCTTGAGTGTCTGACTCTCGGTTACACACATGAAGATAAGCTAGAAGACAACTATGCCTGGCAACAAAGATGCGTCTAGAGGCTGGGACCAGCCTGCACGCCAACGATAGGCTGGAGTAAGTCTAAACCACACCCAAGCCTCTACTATGACAGGCCCTCAGGGAGAGGGAACTACGTCTGTCAAGAAGTATTTAAGGAAGAACTTATGATGTCATTTCAGTTCTCTGTTCTGCCCTACGTGGTGACACAGTGAGCTCGTATATACGAAACATCATATTTACCATAAATGTGTTTGCATTAATTAAAGTACAAATAAATCTGAAGTTACTATGTGCTGACTATTTTGTTCTGATACCAGATTGAATTGACGCAACTTAACAATATTCATCTGCTAGTATGGCAGATGAATATTGCTAATATTCATCTGCTAGTATGGCATTCATCTGCTAGTTCTGAATTTCGGGGCTCATAAGCGTGGCATTGCGAGGTAAGACCCAGGCTCCCGGTGGCTACACCGCTGATCTGTAGCCTAATAAACTGCATGGTTTTCCGAGTCGAAGTGGAGGACCACACACATCATATCATTGTGACTCCAAGTTTACTTCGAAATGGTTTTTATATCAATATTTGCGCATACAGGCTTTTCCACCAACATTTCTCGCATAATTAATTTGAAGAGATAAAAAGATCCCACCATGCCAAACGAACAAATTATCTGTCATTATTTATACAATCCTGCTGAAACTGTTTCGATCACAGCTGTAGTGATTTGTTTATACAGTATGACTTTGCACGCTTGGTAACGTGGTTATTGATATTAACAGAACAGACATATTTTTTCAGCCCGAGCCACCAGACACCCTACCTGCCCAGGTAAGACCAGGTGCTTAATGCCTTACTTTCACATAGAAATGTATTGTGTAGAAAAGATATGTCATGCACAAGAAATAACAATTTCAGCTCTATATATTACATTTCTATCTGCAACATTTAGGATATTGAAGGAACCTTGAGACAGATCATTCAGATGAACAGTCGGGAGAGGAGAGAACTACAGAGCACAAAGACAAGAAAGGAAAGGGGAGATATGTAGTCAGTTGTACAACTGAATGAATTCAACTGAAATGTGTCTTCCGCATTTAACCCAACCCCTCTGAATCAGAGAGGTTGGAGGGGCTGCCTACATCCACGTCATGGGCGCCCGGGGAACAGTGGTTTAACTGCCTTGCTCTGGGGCAGAACGACAGGTCAAGTTAAATGATGAAGGGATTCAAGAGGATGAAGAGAAATAAGAGAAAATGGACAATAAAATAGTTTATGATAAAAAAAATCTGATTAAGAGGTAAAACATTCCATGTTACCATGTGGCCTGAGTATGTTCATTTCAACATGGTGCCTTACTTTGAATAATGATAGGGCTCTCAAGCATCTCACACTTGACCGTGTGCATGCATGGGTCTCTAGGAGCTTGACCCACTGAACAAGACTATGAGCTTCCAGGCAGGGGAGGAGCTGAGGCACAGGGATTGGTCCGGGCATGATTGGCGCAGGTTGAAGGCACGCCCAGGTCAGAGGTGAGGAAGAGGTGGGGCCAGGCAGCACCACAGACCCGACTGGACGCCCTGGCTGAGATGGACGTCATCAGTGTGTACCACCATGGCTGTGCCTGAACTGGGTGAGTGAGTGAGGGTACACCTGCACACACATTGTTGCAGTTCCAGTTTTGGCTGTAATTTAGTGTAAGTAAGTCTGTTGACTGAGGACAATAATAAGCAAAAGCAGGAAAATTAGTGTTCATATTATTCTTTATTGTGAGACCATGACAAGACCTTGACCTAGGAAATGGATGCTTTTCTATGAAAGACAAAAGCCCTATCCTTATAATTTATCAACTGACTTGCATTTTATTTTATTTTTTCTTGGCTTAGACGCATCTTGCATTTTTCTAAACTGCAGGTTAAAGTTTTGACCAAGGGCTACCTATTCTTGCCACAGGTTAACGTATAACATAAGCAAGCATTGACAAGATGTCAATTACTTGGGCATTGAAAATGCCCAAATAATATCGTTGTTGCTTGGAGGAATCGTTGTTGCTTGGAGGAACTTTAAAGAGTAAATAAAAAATTATATACAAAGTACAACAAGTTTACGTTTAAGATTCAGACAAATTAACAATACATTTCCTTTTTCCAAAATAAAGCATTGTTTGTATAATATCTACAATTCTGAGCCATAGTCCTATACAGAGCAAGAAAAAAATCTGTGAGAAAAAAAAAGCACAATGTTTGATCCATCTGCCGTATTGGACTAGATATAAGGACCAAGCGCTTTTTGAGTGTAAACATCAATAGAATTTCCAGCAAGTCACTTCACTGGAACTCTAGCAAGACAGAGCAGGTTATACAAGCATCCTTACTTATTTCTATGAATAAAGCCAGCAAAGCTCTGATAGACCATCAGTTTCCCAGCCAATCAGGCCTGTGAGTGCAGCAGAGAGGAAGGGTTTCAGTCTGTGAGGGGGGAGTGATTGGTTTTCCCTCATCACTCCAGCTTTCCCATCAGAGATTCCATGGAAGACAGGAAGCTGGTGTCAAACTCCTGGTCGGAGAAACGGTCTACAGACCGTCGAGCATTGCGCCGGATCTCCAGCCGTGCCGACGGCGACAGTGCCAGGATGGTCTCCATGGCTGTAGCATAGCTGTCCTCGCTGTCGGCCAGGAAGCCAGTCTGCCCGCCCTCATAGGGAACCACAATGTCCAGCTTTGGGCCGCCGGACTTGTGAGCCACGATGACTGTCCCTGCAGCCATACATTCTACCACACCTGAGACAGGAGAGAGAGGATGCAGAGAGTAGGACCTGGGATCAGATGAATAAGTTTGGAATGTACAACACTTCTCTTAAAAACAGAAGTTAATAAGATGGTATAGATAAAAATGAATACCTATGCCAAAATGCTCATTCCACATGGTGTGCAGACCAATGGTGGCATCCACCAGCTCCCTCTTTAACTCGTCAAAGGGAACGTTAAGTTTAAACTCAACCCTTTCTGTCACACCCAGCTCCTGGCACAACCCCCTCAGCATCAGCACTCTATCATCATCCTCCTGGTTACGGCAGCCACCAATCAACACCAGCCTCAGAGAATCCCGCCCTCCTGGACCTACCCCTTTCCTGTCCAGAAGCTTCCGGAAGGCCCTAATCTGCAGCCGGTGGTCTTTCTCTGGTCGGAACTGCCCCACGGACACTATCGAATGGCACTTCCTGTCATCGAGCCCCTCCCCTTCCACCTCATCCTCCAATGGGATGTTGAGGAAGGAGCGGACGTCGCAGGGAGGGTAGACCACGCCGGTGCGGCTGGGTGCGCGCCACAGGGCTAGGATGTGGCCCAGTGTCCAGGTAGAGTTGACCATGACGACATCGCTGCAGGAGCCAGCTAGGCCGTAGATCAGAGCGAAGGCACAGTAGTACATCACCTTGGCCATACTAAGAAGAGGGTTAGCAGAGATGTAGTCTGCATTGTTGAACCTGTTGGGATTATAGGAGGGAGTGTATCATCACAAATACTGCAGAGGCAAATCACAAGTTTGATAACAAAAACATCAACCAAACTATAAAAAAAATACATTATCTGTGTCACAATAAGTAACCATATCAACATGCTTTATGCAATTAAAATAAACAGTTCCGACCTTGGGTTTCTCTCTCTCACCACAGACAGCATGTCAGTACTGACGGTGGGGTAGTGCACATAGCTGCCCACCCTGCATCCTCCCAGGTAGCGGAAGATGGGCAGAGTGAAGGCATAGCCCATGGAGTCCATATAGAGGTCTGGTACGAAGGCAGTGAGGGCCTCCCAGCCCAGGAACATTGAGCCCATGCTCTGCCCCAGCAGGGTGAAGTGGGGGTAGGAGCTAGCCTCCACCAAGAGACGGTTCTTCAGGAATATGAAAGTCACTGGATGAGGCAGCCTGATGTTGAAGCGTTGTTGGGCGCCCTCGAGGATCTGCTCCCCTGTCACCCCTTGGTCACCGCTATACACAACGAATAAAACGTTTGGGTATCTACGGGAGGGAAGACACAGAAGAGAGGTTATTAAGCTCATGAGCACTCCACGAATGCATTAAAATCTAACTATAGGCTCAGACTGCGTAAACCTACCTATTCTGAAGCGCTCTGAGGGCACACCAGAGCACCCGCTCCCCGCCCCCTCCTGCATTGCAGTAAGGGTGGAAGAAGGCCACAGTTGGGGAGCTGTTCTGAGCCAGGCGGGCTTTCCGACTCCTCTGCAGCCATATTCGGACACCCATGACGAGTAGAAACAGGAGCAGCGCCAGCACCAAGCTCAGATACACGCATGGCAGCACCATGGACCATAGTAATCTGTTTTCAAGACAAAAAGAATTAAGGTTATACTACTAACTATAACACCATGGTGGCTGGCTGGCTGGTTCTGAGTAGCTAGCCAACTAGGAATGTAACTCGTTTTTGACAATGGTTTGTCTATACAAATTACTCCGATTGTAAAATGTCTTCTCTTCATAGATATGGCTACTAACTAACGTTAGATAGCTATGACGGTCACTTCATTCTTTATTCATATCCAGTTTCTGTTGGCGAGAACTGTAACGTTAGACAGGTATCAGAAACAAAGCAGCATAATGTATTCATTGATTATTACCTGATTAAGTCACATAAGCACAGAGACAGATAGTCATGATGATGATCATGGCCAGCCATCTTGACAACACAACACAAACTTTGACACCGGAAGTGCTTGTAAAGCTTTCTCAAAAATATGTAGTTTCAGCCACAGTCATAAACTTCTACACTTTTTCTACAATTAATCTTCTTAAAATGTGATTTGAAACCGAACACCAACCGTAACCACACTGCTAACCTTAAAGTAAGACCAAAAAGCAAATGTTAATTTTCAAGAATTTATACGATATAGCCAATTTTGACTTTGCCGCTGTGGTAAGTAACGTTAGTGATAGCCCAAAGATGTTCACCTCTTCCTGTAGCTGTCTGCTCCTTCTCTTCTTCTATGGTATTATGGCGGTCTGCAAACATACTCTAAGTTAGCGGTGCGTGCCTCCACCTACTGTGTGGGCTGTGTCTGCCTACTGTTCTGGAGTGTGAATTCACTAGCGTTTTATATTTGTATTTGTCATGGATTCCTGGGGTCCAGCAAAATTAAGACAGTTATACAATTTGAAAAACATTACAATACAATCACAACCGATTTCATAACACATTAAGTGTGTGCCCTCAGGCCACTACTCTATTACCACATATCTACAAAATATCTACAAAATCCACGTGTACGTGTGTGTATAGTGCGTATGTTATCGTGTGTTTATATGCATGTGTCTGTGCCTATGTTTGTGTTGCTTCACAGTCCTCGCTGTTCCATAAGGTGCATTGTTATCTGTTTTATTAAATCTAATTTTACTGCTTGCATGAGTTACTTGATGTGGAATAGAGTTCCATGTAGTCGTGGCTCTATGTAGCACTGTGCGCCTCCCATAGTCTGTTCTGGACTTGGGGACTGTGAAGAGACCTCTGGTGGCATGTCTTGTGGGGTATGCATGGGTGTCTGAGCTGTGTGCCAGTAGTTCAAACAGACAGCTCGGTGCATTCAACATGTCAATACCTCTCACAAATACAAGTAGTGATGAAGTCAATCTCTCCTCCACTTTGAACCAGAAGAGATGTACATGCATATTATTAATGTTAGCTCTCTTGCTCCCCTGTTCTGAGCCAATTGCAATTTTCCTAAGTCTCTTTTTGTGGTACCTGACCACACGATTGAACAGTAGTCCAGGTGCGACAAAACTAGGGCCTGTAGGACCTGCCTTGCTGTGAAGAAGGCAGAGAAGTGCTTTATTATGGACAGACTTCCCTATCTTAGCTACTGTTGTATCAATATCTTTTGACCATGACAATTTACAATTCAGGGTTACTCCAAGCAGTTTAGTCACCTCAATGTGCTCAATTTTCACATTATTCATTACAAGATTTAGTTGAGGTTTAGTGAATGCTTTTAGTTTTTGAAATGTATGACTAACTTATTCCTTGCCACCCATTCTGAAACTAACTGCAGCTCTTTGTTGAGTGTTGCAGTCATTTCAGTCGCTGTAGTAGCTGAGGTGTATAGTGTTGAGTCATCCGCATACATAGACACACTGGCTTTACTCAGTGGCATGTTGTTAGTAAAGATTTTAAAAAGTAAGGGGCCTAGACAGCTGCCCTGAGGAATTCCTGATTCTACCTGGATTATGTAGGATAGGCTTCCATTAAAGAACACCCTCTGTGTTCTGTTAGACAAGTAACTCTTTATCCAAAATATTGCAGTGGGGTGTAATGCCATAGCACATACGTTTTTCCAGTGGCAGACTATGATCGATAATGTCAAAAGCTGCACTGAAGTCTAAAAAGACAGCCCCCACAATCTTTTTATTATCAATTTCTCTCAGCCAATCATCAGTCATTTGTGTAAGTGTTGTGCTTGTTGAATGTCCTTACCTATAAGCGTGTTGAAAGTGTGTTGTCAATTTGTTTACTATAAAATAGCATTGTATCTGGTCAAACGCAATTTTTTCCAAAAGTTTTCTAGGGGTTGGTAACAGGTTGGCCATTTGAGCCAGTAAAGGGAGCTTTACTATTCTTAGGTACTTTTGCTTCCCTCCAGGCCTGAGGACTCACACTTTCTAGTAGGCTTAAATTGAAGATATGTTAAATAGGAGTGGCAATATGATCCGCAGTAATTTTCCATCCAAGTTGTCAGACCCTGGTGGCTTGTCATTGTTGATAGACAAGAATAATTTTTTCACCTCTTCCACACTCACTTTACGGAATTCAAAATTACAATACTCATAATTTGGTCAGATATACTTGGATGGGTAGTCAGCGTTTGTTGCTGGTATGTCATGCCTAAATTTGCTAATCTTGCCAATGAAAAAAATAATTAAAGTAGTTGGCAATACCAGTGGGTTTTGTGATGAATGAGCCATCTGATTCAATGAATGATGGAGCAGAGTTTGCCTTTTTGCCCAAAATTTCATTGAAGGTGCTCCAAAACCTTTTACTATCATTCTTTGTCATTTATTTCATAGTGTAGTTTCTCCTTTTTATTCAGTTTAGTCACAGTTTAGTCACAGTTTAGTCACAGTGTTTGCCAATCAGTTGTGCAGCCAGACTTATTTGCCATTACTTTGGCCTCATCGCTCTCAACCATACATCTTCTTCTCTTTTTCTTCTAAGGTTTTATAGCGTACCACAACTAATGTTGTAATGCCGCCACAACCTGGACGGGGGTAAAAAAAAGTATTTAAAAAATGCCATTACACTACGTATAAAAAAGAGTTACAAAACTCGTCTCACTCCTTCAGTCATTCAAAAAACAATTTGTCAAGCTATCTGTTGAGGTGCATGTCTGTGATTGGTCCATATTTCGTTTGTTTAAATAAGAAGTCAGACTTAAAGCGATACACACTACTTGATGGCTGAAATAGTTGAACACAACTAGCATTCAGAAATACTTTATTTTAATTGGAGGTCAATGGAAAATTTAAAGACATTAAAAGTGCCATAATTATGGGAGTTTTCACATGCGCTTGCTGTACAAAATAAATGTTTTGCAGACAACTACTCAAGGCTATATAAAGACAGTGACATCAGTAAACATTATGGTAAGGTTACAATTTGGCACAAGATTAGTAGAGCTGATGAGATAGATATTCAGAGGTCTTTGGCTATTAAGGCCAAGATACAGTAGCCTCAGTATTGGTTCCTTCATAGTCATGTTAGTTGTTCACTATTGTGAGTTGTGTCTTCTCCATACAGAAGACTGGAGAGACTCTTGGTCTGGTTCTTGAAGTTCCAGTGGCATGCTGGGGTGCAGGCATAGAAGATGAAGGGCACCCTGTGTAGTCCGAAGATATTGTAGCAGGGCCGGATCACCTTGAGTCCAGGTCCGTACATAGGACCCCTACAGCAGTCACACACACCCACCCTGGGGAAACAAAAAAACCACACACTATCAATGAAACAGTCAACTCTTTTACCTTAAAAATAAAAAAAACATGGAGTTCATCCTTTATACTGTGTATTTATTTAGTTGAATCTGATCAGGGTTGTGTAAATAGGCTACCTGCTAAGGGCCATCTGTGCCTCAGGGGGAAGGCTGGCGTAGCGCAGACAGGTGTCTGTGAGAGAGAGGGTCATAGTGGCTGAGTGTTGCAGATCCTGGGGAGAGTTCCAGCTGCAGCTCTTCCAAAAGTAGGGGTGCATGTAGTTGTTGGAGATCCTGAGCTGGGTGAGGGAGAGGCGCAGGGCCCCACAGGGCAGGCCAGGCAGCTGGTTCCCCTCCACATTCAGGTACTCCAGAGTCCTGCAGACAGAGGTGTTCTGTTACATTTAAATAATAACACAAGGTGGGTATTATACAAAGGGGGTGATGGTCATGGTCTTTGCAGGCTTACTACCTACTCTAGACTGCACCTGAGTTTTCTGATGTCATTTGTTAGGGATGAGAGGAGGTTGTAGGATACATCTAGAAACTGCAGGGTGGGCAGCTGGTACAGCCTGTAGGTAGGACCAACAGCACAGGACTCAGATCTGGGAGACCGACAGAGGCTTCTAACAGCAGGGTAGGTTTATAACACTGTGTATAACAAGTTCCCAACCATGTAGCGCCCCCTTGTGGCTTACTCTGACGGCAGGGAGGTGATCTTGCAGAAGGAGATGACAAAGGTTTTGAGCCTGGTGAGTCTGTGGATGCCGGTAGGGATCTCCTCTATGGGGTTGTCTCTCATCTTCAGCACCTCCAACTGCGTGAGCTCATACACCTGTTTAAAGAGAGAGAGGGGAAGAGATATTTGGAAGTTGTCTTGCCATGGAATTGCAATGACATTTTGCAACATGCTTTCAAAACCCCCTTTTCAGATAAATAGGCTCTAAAACAGGGTTCCCCAACTGGCGGCATGCGGGCCTAATTTGGCCCACGGGTGATTTTATTTGTCCCCCCAACTTGTCGGAGCAATTTTTATTTTTTATTGTTGGACATAAAAGACCGTAACAACACCAGCAAATCAGCTCCAAGTGATTTTAATTTTGGAAATCTGTTTCAAAGTATTCCGAAACATAACAGAGAGATATACTGTATGTGATCACGTACAAATTTAAGCAAGGTTTGAAATTATTTAGTCAAATATCTAGTTGATGATCACTGCTCTAAAATTACCCCAATATATTGGTAAGATAATGCTCATGGTTTGCCTCAGTTCATAAGGCATCTCACCTCCACTGGGAAGATAGTGAAGTCATTGAAGGACAGGTTGAGGTAGAGCAGGCTCTGGGCCAGAGGAGTCAAATCAGGAAGCAGGGCAATGAAGTGGGCCTGAGAAAACACACAGTAAATCCCTCAGTCAAGGTTCAGAGAAAAAGGGAAGCTCTAGCTTACATATTTCTCTTCAACTTCCTGTTATGCTAAATTTGAGAAACAGCTGTTTCATTTACTTTTAATGATAGTCAGAATAAGTGATGTCTGTGTTTCTGTCGCTCTCAATAATGCTGCAAAGAGTCTGAGAACAAAGGTTTTCAATACATAAGGAATAAATTACAAAACAATAAGAAAAGGATACATAAATAATTGGCAAAGAGACTTGTAGAATTTGACACACACCCACACAAACACAGTAAGCAACACACAGCACCTTCAGGGTGAGTGCCTTGCCCCCCTCCGTCAGACAGTCCAGTATGGCCAACTCAGATGGGTTGATGGCCTCTCCAGAGTGCCTGAACGGGGAGTGGGTCCGCCGAGAGCCCTGGAAGTGCTTGGTCGTCACAGAGTTCAGGATCACCTCCGTTCCTGCTCAAAGGAAAAGTTGATTTATTTGCTACAAGAAAAACAGAACTTGGCGTTGTACAAACAACTCAATAGTGTTAGTTTTGTTATAGTAAGTCAGAAGGCAAACATGTTCTTGCCTAGGTATAGATTTTCCTGTTTCTGAACAGCTTGTCTTTTCCCTGGGGGTACCCAGATCTCCACAGATTTCTGTTCAGACCTGCAGGTCCCATCTCCCAAACAGCTCCTCCGACACATCATCTGAGTTTGCACCTCCATACGGATCAATGCTGCCAGCTCTTATCAGATAACACACACAATACGCATGAAGAAACAGTACACCACTGTAACTTACACAAGCAAGCATCCTTGTCACACAATACTCACTAAATAATACACTAGTACTGGTGCATAATGAACACACCACAATCTGGATTATAGCCTACTACAATGGTAGGTAATCTTTTAACATATTATATGCAGTATGTACCGCATATGATTTGCTTCTGTGGGATCCTGGTCTTGACCTCTGGCAATTTCTCAGTGGACATCAGCTGCTTGGACACCTCAGTCTGTTGCCCTTTGTGCAGCTCCATCAGGAAAAGCCCAACCAGCTTCCTGTAGTTGCAGCGAGACAGGGCCACTTTCTTCAGGCCCTCTAGTGACTGAGCCCCACAGCCGCCATTAGGGTCCCGCAGAAAGTCATTGAAGCTAAAGCTAGGGGGAAAAGGGATGTATCTGGGGTCTGTCTTGAGGAGGTCGAGGAGGGGGATTTTGGGGAGAGTGCGTGGCGGTTTACAGGGGAAGCCCTCAATTATTTTAGGTATTAGCATGGATGGGACCGAGGTCAGGGGAGTGGGAGCTGCCCTAAAGGCTGCAGGGTCATAGTCCCAAAGAGGAAGCATGTGGCAGCTTGACTCACTCCGCTCGGTGGCACTGTCCTTCAGATCCCCTCTCTCTGTTGAGGGCAATGAGTCTATGATTGTACCTGGAAGAAACAAATGCAAGTTTCCCATGGCACTTTAACAGTTGGATCAAACGTAGATAGTGCTGACCAACATTTTTGTTATTTTTCGTT
This sequence comes from Salmo trutta, assembly GCF_901001165.1. Taxonomy (NCBI): domain Eukaryota; kingdom Metazoa; phylum Chordata; class Actinopteri; order Salmoniformes; family Salmonidae; genus Salmo; species Salmo trutta. Next base: position 27,888,659 of record NC_042980.1, on the reverse strand, counting down.
TTTTAAACAACTAATTGACCAACGATTCAATTATTTGAATTCCATTTAATTCATTTTTATTCTGTGAGCTCAATGCGCACATTGCACAGTCTCTCTAGAGATAAATCAGATCCAGCCTGAACTGTGTGATGTTGTACGGAGTTGTAGTTTCCAACAGGCCAATATTCTCCATAGTTTAGCTCATAAAACATGGTAATTAACTACAATGACCATAATCCATTGCGCACCTGCTTGTCCAGTCTGTGTTTCTTTTACAAATGCGCAATTGTGTGGGGATATAAAGAGCAGTTGTTGTTCGCAAGGTATTTCTACCTGAAAATACATGATCTAAGTGATTAATAATTGGTATTCAGCAGACATAAAAGTATGCCTTATTTACTTTGAAGAACGACAAAATAGTGATTTTGTCAGAAAGCATAGGCAGCAGTGAAAACAAATGTGATTTACACAACTGAAATATTTTATTAAAATAAAGTAATGTGAACAAATGGTAAATAAGTGATAAGCAGTAATGGGCAGTCACTACCATCATGGGACTTTTATTCATTGTTGTATTCTGTGCTGTTACAGCATTCAACCCAATTAATCCGAATCAAAAACATTTTTTAATAATCAAACCCAAAACCGAACCGACCTCAAAAAGCACTAATCGCTCAGCACAAAACATAGATGAAGGAGGATAAGAATGGCATGCTTCCTGCTAATTGTCTATATCATTTCTATAGTTATCAAGTGCAATGAGACATGCTAAATGAAGGTAATGTAACCCAGGGATTGACAAGCACTTGCCCACCAAATCAGGAATATTTTTTCGTTGCCAGAAGATTATTATCACTTGCCCGAAAACGTTAATTAGCTTTTTACATGCATAAGTGTCATACAGTTCCGCCAATATTCAACAATTTCGCACAGCCATTGAAGAGAAGTGGGACATTCCACAGGCCACAATCAACAGCCTGATCAACTCTATGCGAAGGAGATGTGTTGCGCTACATGAGGCAAATAGTGGTCACACCAGATACTGACTGGTTTTCTGATTCAAAGTATCTGTGACCAACACTTACATATCCGTATTCCCAAGCATATGAAATCCATAGATTAGGGGCTAATGAATTTATTTAAATTGACGTATATGAACTCTAAATCAGTCAAATCTGAAATTGTTGCATGTTGCTTTTAGATTTTTGTTCAGTGTATATTCTGAGAACATTGTAACCACGTTCTAGATAAGTTCTGCTTGACATTAAAGGAACATTCTCCTAACTTTAACACCAAAACATTGCTAACATAGATAGAATGCTGTTCCCCTAACTAACAGAAAACTGGACACAAACATTAGGGGAACATTGGGGGTAACATTACAAAAACGTCCCCTCTCCCTAGAATTGTCAACTGGGCAGAAAGATCCGTTTTAAGCTGCTGGAATGACTTTTCAGTTTCACTTTTTTGTATCGTCCAATGGGGCAACCTCCGAGCCGGCTGAACTTGCGGGACTGCTCAATTCACTTGTCCCAGGAAATAGGGCAATCCCTGTATTCAACCCCTGTATTACAATCCCTGTAACCTACCTGAAAGTATAGGCGAAGGAAGTGATTTCACAATGGGGGGAATCTTTTTAGGGGGCAAAGGCCTCCGAAGAAGCCTTGCACGTTCTGATGGCATAGCGACTCCACGGTGAAAGCTTCTATTTCCTGGCAAAAAGTACAGTAGCTAAGTTTACTGTATACATTTGCAGTTGCATAAATGTCTGACAATGACACCGATCTTCATGAGGAGGCTGCAGGCTAATCAGAGGGAGCAAAACTGGCAAGCCTAGTTGTTGACTTAAGAAAGCAGAGAGCTAAGCTAACCAACCACAAACAACCAGTCATATAATAATAGCAACCAGTAGCCATGAATCTACCAAATAATGACATTTGAAGCACGTTCAATATAAACATTACGTTCTTAATTTCACATTTAGTTAGCTAGCTAGCTTAGCTACATCATATTGTCCCTTTTTGGAGGCAAACTTACCGCTGAGATTTCCCTGGCCTCTATGTAAGTGGTGGAGAGTCGACCTCCCGATTCAGCAGAGCCCTTGGCAACCGCCATAACAACCGTCAAACAAATCAAGAGTCTGAGTCAAATTGGGTGCGTGCATATAATTCAGTTAAGAATGAAAATAGTAATTTGGTTACTATTTAAAAAAATAGTAAAGGTTACTTAGTAAAAAATAGTAAAGGTTACTTAGTAAAGGTTACTTTTTAAATGTAATCCGTTACAGTTACTACTTACCTGTCCAAAATTGTAATCAGTAACGTAGATTAGCCAAACTCAGTAATGTAATCTGATTACATTTAGTTTCTTTTAGATTACTTTCCCCTTAAGCGGCATTAGAAGAAGACAAAAATGTATGTTACCAATTGAACGACATCTATTGCAGGATAAATCTATGTTAAAGTTTACATAGCTGGCCATATATGGATGTTACATTTTACTTTATGGTTATGTAGGCTTCTTCTAACCCATCGCTTTTTACTACATATAATAATACGATTAAATTGTAATTTTACATTAAAAACCAAAGTCTTTCAGAATTCCAGTCATTCCAATAAATATTATACCCCTTGATCTTCAAGAATAGGACTTGGAAATATGGAAGTATAGATTAGCCAAATTGTTTTACCTGAGCATAACCAGAAAACTAAGGACTTATTATCCAGCCCTACTCTGTTGTTTATGATTTTGTTGTCATGGAGGACTGATTGGGCTCATTGATTCGAGTTGAAAAATAAATGCTGTGCCCATGGTATGGCATGCTTTGAGCACTACTGAAAAGTACTATTTACATGTGAAAAATGTATGCCATATGCTGCATTTGCTAAAGGCCTATTGTTGACCTTTTTGTTGGTGATACTTTGATATCTTGCGAGCAGCTGTTTAAATGGCAAATCTACAGATGAAACAATAACAAAACGGTCGCCCAGCCTGTTTTAGTATAAAGCTGAGGGATGGGCCTGGAGAAATGTAACCAATAAAAGCCCTACTTTTATTCCATAGGCTGGGATCCGCACTATGCATTTGTTGCAAGAGCGAATATTTCACTGGCTGTCCACTAGTTTCAAAAACTATGATTGATAGGTAGCTTAAACTTCTTGAATTCAACCATTATTGGATTCAAATACACATTTAGATTTGTGAACAGTCATCCACAACAACCCAAATCCGTAAGGCGCAAATAGCTAAATCAAATCAAATCCATTTTTATTTGTCACATGCACCGAATACAACAGGTGTGTGGACGAATGTGGCAGGGTTTACAGACAATCACGGACTACAAAAAGAAACCAGCCACGTCACGGACACAGACATCTTGCTTCCAGACAAACTAAACACCTTCTTTGTCCGCTTTGAGGATAATACAGTGCCACCGACGCGGCCCGCTACCAAGGACTGTGGGCTCTCCTTCTCCGTGGCCGACGTGAGTAAGACATTTAAATGTGTTAACCCTCGCAAGGCTGCAGCCCAGACGGCATCCCTAGCCGCGTCCTCAGAGCATGCACAGACCAGCTGGCCGGTGTGTTTACGGACATATTCAATCTCTCCCTATCCCATTCTGCTTTCCCCACATGCTTCAAGATGGCCACCATTGTTCCTGTTCCCAAGCAGTCACTTCTGTCATCATGAAGTGCTTTGAGAGACGAGTCAAGGATCATATCACCTCCATCTTACCTGTCACCCTAGACCCACTGTAATTTGCATACCACCTCAATAGGTCCACAGACAATGCAATCGACATCACACTGCACAATGCCCTATCCCATCTGGACAAGAGGAATACATATGTAAGAATGCTGTTCATTGACTACAGCTTAGCATTCAACACCATAGTACCCTCCAAGCTCATCATTAAGCTTGAGGCCCTGGGTCTCAACCCCACCCTGTGCAACTGGGTCCTGGACTTCCTGACAGGCCGCCCCCAGATGGTGAAGGTAGGAAACAACATCTCCACTTCGCTGATCCTCAACACTGGGACCCCACAATGGTGCATGCTCAACCCCCTCCTGTACTCCCTGTTCACCCATGACTGCGTGGCCATGCACGTCTCCAACTCAATCACCAAGTTCGCAGATGACACAACAGTAGTAGGCTTGATCACCAACAACGACAAGACAGACTATAGGGAGGAGGGGTGAGGGCACTCGGTGTGTGGTGTTAGGAAGACAACCTCTCACTCAACGTCAACAAAACAAAGGGGATGATCGTGGACTTCAGGAAACAGCAGAGGGAGAACCCCCCTATCCACATCGACGGGACAGCAATGGAGAAGGTGGAAAGTTTTAAGTTCCTTGGCGTACACATCACAGACAAACTGAAATGGTCCACCCACACAGACAGTGTGGTGAAGAAGGCTCAGCAGTGCCTCTTCAACCTCAGGAGTCTGAAGAAATGTGGCTTGTCACCTAAAACCCTCACAAACCTTTACAGATGCACAATTGAGAGCATCCTGTCGGGCTGTATCACTGCCTGGTACGGCAACTGCACCGCCCGCAACCGTAGGGCTCTCCAAAGAGTTTTGCAGTCTGCACAACTCATCACCGGGGGAAAACTACCTGCCCTACAGCACACCTACAGCACCCAATGTCACAGGAAGGCCAAAAAGAGCATCAAGGACAACAACCACCCGAGCTACTGCCTGTTTACCCTGTTACCATCCAGAAAGCGAGGTCAGTACAGAGGCATCAAAGCTGGGACCGAGAGACTGAAAAATAGCTTCTATCTCAAGGCCATCAGACTGTTAAACAGCTCACTAACACAGAGAAGCTGCTGCCTACACACGGACTTGAAATCATTGACTACTTTAATAAATGGATCACTAGTTACTTTAATAATGCCACTTTAATAATGTTTACATATCTTGCATTACTCATCCCATATGTATATACTGTATTTTATACAATCTATTGCATTTTGCCTATGCCGATTGGTCATTGCTCATCCATATACAGTGGGGGAAAAAAGTATTTGATCCCCTGCTGATTTTGTACGTTTGCCCACTGACAAAGAAAGGATCAATCTATCATTTTAATGGTAGGTTCATTTGAACAGTGAGAGACAGAATAACAACAAAAATATCCAGAAAAACGCATGTCAGAAATGTTATAAATTGATTTGCATTTTAATGAGGGAAATAAGTATTTGACCCCCTCTCAATCAGAAAGATTTCTGGCTCCCAGGTGTCTTTTATGCAGGTAACGAGCTGAGATTAGGAGCACACTCTTAAAGGGAGTGCTCCTAACCACAGCTTGCTACCTGTAAAAAAGACACCTGTCCACAGAAGCAATCAATCAGTCAGATTCCAAACTCTCCACCATGGCCAAGACCAAAGAGCTCTCCAAGGATGTCAGGGACAAGATTGTAGACCTACACAAGGCTGGAATGGGCTACAAGACCATCGCCAAGCAGCTTGGTGAGAAGGTGACAACATTTGGTGCGATTATTCGCAAATGGAAGAAACACAAAAGAACTGTCAATATCCCTCGGCTTGGGGCTCCATGCAAGATCTCACCTCATGGAGTTGCAATGATCATGAGAACGGTGAGGAATCAGCTCAGAACTACACGGGAGGATCTTGTCAATGATCTCAAGGCAGCTGGGACCATAGTCACCAAGAAAACAATTGGTAACACACTACGCCGTGAAGGACTGAAATCCTGCAGCGCCCGCAAGGTCCCCCTACTCAATAATATATATACATGCCCATCTGAAGTTTGCCAATGAACATCTGAATGACTCAGAGGACAACTGGTGAAAGTGTTGTGGTCAGATGAGGCCAAAATGGAGCTCTTTGACATCAACTCAACTCGCCGTGTTTGGAGGAGGAGGAATGCCGCCTATGACCCCAAGAACACCATCTCAACCGTCAAACATGGAGGTGGAAACATTATGCTTTGGGGGTGTTTTTCTGCTAAGGGGACAGGACAACTTCACCGCATCAAAGGACGGGGCCATGTACCGTCAAATCTTGGGTGAGAACCTCCTTCCCTCAGCCAGGGCATTGAAAATGGGTCGTGGATGGGTATTCCAACATGACAATGACCCAAAACACACGGCCAAGGCAACAAAGGAGTGGCTCAAGAAGAAGCACATTAAGGTCCTGGAGTGGCCTAGCCAGTCTCCAGACCTTAATCCCATAGAAAATCTGTGGAGGGAGCTGAAGGTGCAAGTTGCCAAACGTCAGCCTCGAAACCTTAATAACCTGGAGAAGATCTGCAAAGAGGAGTGGGACAAAATCCCTCCTGAGATGTGTGCAAACCTGGTGGCCAACTACAAGAAACGTCTGACCTCTGTGATTGCCAACAAGGGTTTTGCCACCAAGTACTAAGTCATGTTTTGCAGAGGGGTCAAATACTTATTTCCCTCATTAAAATGCAAATCAATTTATAACATTTTTGACATGCGTTTTTCTGGATTTTTTTGTTGTTATTCTGTATCTCACTGTTCAAATAAACCTACTATTAAAATTATAGACTGATCATTTCTTTGTAAGTGGGCAAACGTACAAAATCAGCAGGGGATGAAATACTTTTTTCCCTCACTGTATGTGACCAATAAAATTTGATTTGATTTGATTTGTGAATACCTTACCATGAAATGTTTACTTACAAGCCCTTGACCAACAATGCAGTTCAAGAAATAGTTAATAAAATATTTTACTAAATAAACTAAAGTAAAAAAATGTAATCAATCAATAGGCAACACAAGAAATGTACATAACAATAACAAGACTATATACAGGGGGTACGGGTACCGAGTCAATGTGCTGGGGTACAGGTTAATGGAGGTCATTTGTAAAGTGACTATGCATAGATAATAAACAGCGAGTAGCAGCAATGTAAATAGTCCGTGTGGCCACTTGATTAGTTTAGTTGCTCAGCAGTCTTATGGCTTAGGGGTAGAAGCTGTTAAGGAGCCTTTTGGTCCTAGACTTGGGGCTCCGGTACTGCTTGCCGTGCGGTAGCAGAGAGAACAGTCCATGACTTGGGAACAGTCTATGATTTGGGTGACTGGAGTTTTTGACAATTTTTGGGGCTTTTCTCTAACACCGCCTAGTATATAGGTCCTGGATGTCAGGAAGCTTGGCCCCAGTGATGTACTGGGCCATACGCACTACCCTCTGTAGCACCTTCCGGTCAGATACAGAGTAGTTGCCATACCAGGCGGTATTGCAACCGGTCGGGATGCTCTCGATGGTGCAGCTGAAGAACTTTTTGAGGATCTGGGGACTCATGCCAAATCCTTTCAGTCTCCTGAGGGGGAAAAGGTGTTGTCGTGCCCTCTTCACAACTGTCTTGGTGTGTTTGGACCATGATAGTTTGTTGGTGATGTGGACACTAAGGAACTTGAAACTCTCGACCCGCTCCACTTCACTCCTGTCGATGTTAATGGTGGCCTGTACGGCCCTCCTTTTCTAATAGTCCATGATCAGCTCCTTTGTCTTGCTCACATTGAGAGAGAGGATGTTGTCCTGGCACCACACTGCCAGGTCTCTGATCTCCTCCCTGTAGGCTGTCTCATCGTTGTCAGTGATCAGGCCTGCCACTGTTGTGTCGTCAGCAAATTTAATGATGGTATTGGAGTCGTACTTGGCCACATAGTCGTGGGTGAACAGGGAGTACAGGAGGGGACTAAGCACGCACCCCTGAGGGGCCCCAGTGTTGAGGATCAGCGTGGCAGATGTGTTGTTGCCTACCCTTACCACCTGGGGGCGGCCCGTCAGGAAGTCCAGGATCCAGTTGCAGAGGGAGGTGTTTAGTCCCAGGGTCCTTAGCTTAGTGATGAGCTTTGTGGGCACTAGGGTGTTGAACGCTGAGCTGTAGCCTTCTCACATAGGTGTTCCTTTTCTCCAGGTGGGAAAGGGCAGTGTGGAGTGCGATTGAGATTGCGTCATCTGTGAATCTGTTAGGGTGGTATGTGAATTGGAGTGGGTCTAGGGTTTCTGGCATGATGGTGTTGATGTGAGAGCAGCAGTGTGATTCACATCAATGCGCTATGTAGATATCAGTAATAAGTGATATCCGTATCGCCATTGACTACACTGCTGTCATCCTTACCTCTAAGCGTTTATTGAAGTTGGATAATCTTTGGATGTCGACAGCAGTTGCACCATTGGAAGCCATAGCTTGGACTGTAGCCTACAAATGTGCTTTTCCCACGATCCATCAAACACATTTGGTGTGTCATCATAGTGGTCTCTGACTTGTGGTCAGCCTCGTTCAGGTGGATCAAACTTAAACTTGCCCTTTTTGTCAATGCTGATATGAATGTCTTTGAGAAAACCGGGAAGTGTCAAAGATTTTTTTCGCAAACATCCTTTCTGAATTTAAAAGTAATCCTCAAAGTAATCATATAGTTTTTCAAAGTATCTGTAATCTGATTACAATATTTTTGCTGGTAATGTAACGGATTACAGTTACTGTTTACATGTAATCCGTTACTCCCCAACCCTTAGAGTATGCCAATGCAAATATGGCAGAAAAGGTATGCATGACAATGTTATATGAAGTGTAAAATATATTATCAGTAAAATATATTCTCAGCTCAACTTGCCCGACAAAAGCTGGAGAACATATGCACATCCAGGTACATTTTTGCAGGTGCTGGAGTTGCTCAACTTGCCCGACTGCCATAAATGCCATCATTTGTCATTTTTTCACTTAAACAATGGGGAGGAACCAGAAAGATCAGTTTTAGGTAGTTGTGAGTCAAATAAATTCTCAGAGCATGCTCAACTTGCACGACTGCCATAAATGCCATAAATTGTCTATCTTTCACTTAAGCAATGTAGAGGAAGTAAAAAAAATCTGTTTTAGGCTACTGGAATATTTAGCAGTTTCTTTTTTTTTCTTCTTTTTTTCATTGGGGCAACCTCAGAGCAGGCCCAACTTGCTCCCACCTTGATAGCTCCGTCGCAGGCAGCAGATTGCCATATAAAGACACAACGTCTTTCATTTCTCTTAGTGAAGTTGTCCTGGGTTGCATGTCACTTCCTTCCTAGTACATTTGAATAGATTCGTTGTCAGTTGACTTCTGAGGGAGAGACAGTGCACTGCCTGTCAAGCAGTGAGAGCAGCAGACACACTGAAGGAAGGAGAGTGAGTCAGAGACCACACAGACAGGCCTTCCAGTCAACTCACCTCCCTAAGGTAATTCAATCTCCTGACCTTGGGGCCTCTCTGTGTCAGTGTCTGTGTGTGCCTCTGCATGTGTCAGTATTTCATTGAATCTACTGGGAAGATGGTCTGTGACTGCATGTTGATTTTGATGAGGATGAAGATGAATGATGATGATAAGGACGTTGAGTTTCTGTTGCTTTAACAGTCCACAAGTGTTCACAGATGGTCGTGTGTGTTAATAGATGGTGTCTTCCTGGATCTGAGGGCAGCATCTGTAGTTTGCATTGATTTACAGTAGCCTAACAATATGCATATTAATCATAAAGTATCCTCTTGCTACTTTATCATCTAATGATTGTTGTTACACAGTCACATAATACATTGATACAGTATTACAAAAATTGTTATATAGCCCTATAGTGAATTCTGATGTTCACAGGAGAAGCATTGCCATGTCATGGCTTTACTTTTAGTATCAGCAGAACATGGTGGCAGAGAGCAGAAGCAGTCTAAATCATTGCATAGTGTTTAAACAGGAAGTTAGTTGGGTTGTGGTTAGCCTTGCTGCAACTGCGGAAAATTCTAACATGTGAAGCCAACAGTAGTTAAACATGTACATTTTCAAAAAGTTTCCAACATATCATCACTATTCATCCAATAACGTGTGCTTACATGTTAAGCATGTGGAATTTGCTGGCACATACACATCTGTAATCTTCAACTCAACACTGCTGTAGTCATTTAGAAATGATGAACAATAAATAACATGTATGTTGTCTTTCAATAGTGCTTGAATAATTGATAACACACTACACTTAAAGGGGCAGTGCAGTTAACGTAATTTTACTTTTTTAAATGATATTTACAAACTATGAGGTCGAAATAACACTCTTAAATTGTGCAAAAGATGATAATGCCCTTTTTGTGTAAGAGCTGTTTAAAACAAAAAGGCCTGAAATTTCAGCCTGTTTAGGTGGTGCAAATCTTTTGGCCCATATCATGATTATAATAGACCAATGACTGTTCATCTGGGTAAGGTGGTGAGCTCTAGACCATCCTATCAGCCAATCAGGGCTGTGCATGTAAATATCTTAAAATGTGTTTCCTAACATCCGCATGATCAGACTGAGCATTTCAAGGGCCAAAGGAGGCTCAGGGAAATAGATGATAACAGATATATTTTGGAGTTATTTTCATTAAATAAACAGTAATGATTTAAAATTAAAATTACAAAGACTGCATGGGGGCTTTAAAGGAATGGGCTTTTTCATACAAAACAAATGAGAGAAACTGAGTGAGCACAATTGATTGATGTATAAAGATTCATTTGAGTGACAGACAGATTGGCTTTGATAAATGTCCACATCATAATATTGTTCCAATAAATCTCTATTCCTCTAGCTAATCCATGCAAATGTACCTTTTCATTTGATTATTTTTTTTGTACATAATGAATAAGCTGTCTGTTTATTAAAAGAGACCAAGATTTGCAAGTGAAATCCGCGGTACCATGACTGATGTTTGTGGGTATTGCAGTTTGACTTCCATAAAGGCCCTTGATGATTTTAGTGGCTGAGACCACAGGTAATCCTTGATGATTTTAGTGTCTGAGACCACAGGTAATCCTTGATGATTTTAGTGGCTGAGACCACAGGTAATCCTTGATGATTTTAGTGGCTGAGACCACAGGTAATCCTTGATGATTTTAGTGGCTGAGACCACAGGTAATCCTTGATGATTTTAGTGGCTGAGACCACAGGTAATCCTTGATGATTTTAGTGGCTGAGACCACAGGTAATCCTTGATGATTTTAGTGTCTGAGACCACAGGTAATCCTTGATGATTTTAGTGGCTGAGACCACAGGTAATCCTTGATGATTTTAGTGGCTGAGACCACAGGTAATCCTTGATGATTTTAGTGGCTGAGACCACAGGTAATCCTTGATGATTGATGATGGTTTTAAGGATTTCAAATCAAGGAACTGGATTTGCTTGATGAAAGATAACACCCCTCATGATCAAATTGCAAAGACACATTTACCTCATAATCTAAAAGGCAGGTAGCCGAGTGGTTAGAGCGTTGGGCCAGTAACTGAAAGGTGGCTGGATCGAATCTCTGTAGTTCTGCCCCTTTGCAAGACAGTTAAATTACTGTTCCCTGGTAGGCCGTCATTGTAAATAAGAACTTTTTCTTAACTGACTTGCCTAGTTAAATAAAGGTTCATTATTATAAAAAAATTTTTAAAGTAAAGTCTGGGTAAATGTCAGCCCTAAAAAGGCAGTAATATCCTATAGTTAGATTAGTGAACATTACACTGTGCCATTACACTGTGGTTTATTGAATAATCAGAGAGTGTCTCAGTGCTGATTGGAATGTAATGCTTACAAAGTGACAAAGCTGGTAATGTTGAGCCATGGTGTGTAAAGACATCAGTTTCACTTCTGCTTCTGACCCCTATAGCTATAGTGTGAGAAAGGGAACAAAACACAAATTTCCTTGTTTTTACTTATTTGAGCATTCAGAACTGTGCTACTACATACCCACTGGGCAAAAACTGGTTGAATCAACTTTTTTCCACATCATTTCAACAAAAAATTGTAATGTTATGATGTTGAATCAACGTGGAAAATCTTTTGGATTTGCAAAAAGTCATCAACATAAGGGATTTAAATAAAAAATGTTTTACCTAAATCCAATGACATGATGACATTTTTGTTGATTTCACGTTGAAGTCACAGAAGCTCAACCGAAATTAAATCAAAACTAGACGTTGAAATGATGTCTGTGTCCAGTGGGTACATTGTTGAATATAGATGAATAATGGTCTCTAGACCCTTCTCCACACTATATGTTTAGAAAACCATCGATGCAATCTCTAGGAGCCAAGCTGATTTGTCCTGATGCGATGGGTGACAATGGAAAGAGAAACATTTGTTACTCATCTCCAAACTTCACACCTCTGAGGCAAGCAGAGCAGACCTAGTTTGAAGTAGGTCTCTGTCTCTAACATGACCTTATATCTCTCGCTGTATCTGTGGTATATAGCTTTAGTGGCCTCATTGAAACCACACAGTGAATGGCAGCCATTCACAGGATGAGTTGGAGGAACTGAGAGAAGCCTTTGCTAAGATCCTGTCTGTTATCAGTACAGCTACATCTACTCCCCTCTCAACTCAGACTGGGGCCTGAAATGTATACTCAGTCCTAAGGCAGATGAAATAAAGACATGAATAAAGATATGAATCGTATGAATGACCTCACCACCTTAGCAGAAGTAGGAAGGAAGTAGCTCGCTAGAAGCAGGATGTTTCACAAAGAAATAGACATCAGAGCCCAGAACCTCTGGGTAGAGCACATTTTTTTAGAAATTATCACAATGACAAAATGCTGAAATTTGAACATTTATTCTAGTTCCTCCCTGTTGAGTATGTTCAGTACCGTATGGTTTAGTGAAGTTATGTGTAACTGGTTTCAGATTCCACAAGATGGCTGCTCCAGCACAGATCTCTCAGGATGAGTTGGAGGAACTGAGAGAAGCCTTTGCTAAGATCGGTGAGAGCCTGACAGGGAAATTCATTGTAGACTCACTTCACTCTCTCACTCTTATCCTGGGTCCCTGATTATTTTTGCATTCAACAAGGCTACATTCTACGTGACCTTTGACCTATATTTCTTATTCCAGATGTCGATTCTCACGGCCACATTGGCACAGATGAGCTCAATGACCTGTTCAAAGCTGCCAACCTGCCATTGCCAGGATACAGAGTCCGAGAGATCATCCAGGATCTCACCAAGACAGGAGACCTGCATGACGGCAAAGTCACCTTCAACGAGTTTGCCAATGTAAGTTCAGAGATCAATAGGTCAAAATCAATGACAGTTACAGAAAGTCAATGTCAAAGAAGAGCAGACCATATCTTGAGACATCTTGACATGACACCAGAGATACATGGTCTCATCTCTTCTCGTTCACTAAGGTGGTCCATGGACTGAAGAGCACAGAGGTGGCTAAGACCTTCAAGAAAGCTATCAACAAGAAGGAGGGCATCTATGCTGTAGCAGGAACCTCAGAGCAGTCCAGCTCAGGCACACAGCACTCCTACTCAGGTGACTGTCCCTACTTGTTTCACTGGCTGAGAATACCCCCAAGGTATCTACTTCAGTCTGTCTAGATACATCTGTAGCCAACATCACAAAGGAAGCACTTATCATTCAAATGAGACATACAGAACCACATCTATATCTATATGTGGAACAATCCATCAGTACAACAAGACTCCCTGGTCTGTGAAGTTACACATCTATACGTCTCTGATTGGCCAATGTATACAAATATTTCTCCATAAATACAAATACTCCTACATGTATAATGTTGTGCATTCCCTCCATGCCCACACATTTCTCCACTGACAGAGGAGGAGAAGGTGGCTTTTGTGAACTGGGTGAATAAGGCATTGGAGAAAGACCCAGACTGCAAGCATGTCCTCCCCATGGACCCCACCACTAACGACCTGTTCACCGCTGTCGGAGATGGGATCGTTTTATGGTACTTTCTAACTGGTCTCATGGACTTACTTTAGAGTATGTGCAACCTTGATGATATAAATCAATCCCTTCAGAAATATTCCATTGATATCAACCTATGCATCTCTCCTTCACCTGGTAGTAAGATGATCAATCAGTCTGTTCCGGACACCATCGATGAGAGAACCATCAACAAGAAGAAGCTCACACCCTTCACCATCCAGGTAACCTTTTACAGACTGTTCAACACCAGCTGAGTCAGAGGACTGCAGCTTTGTATAACCCATTGACAGTCATTTCTTTGTCATTATATACAGTATATACTGTATGCCATGCACAGGTATCTATACTGTTTTGTGTGCTCTAACAGGAGAATCTGAACCTGGCTCTTAACTCTGCGTCGGCCATCGGCTGCCACGTGGTAAACATCGGAGCAGAGGACCTGAAGGAAGGCAGGCAGCATCTGGTCCTAGGCCTGCTCTGGCAGGTCATCAAGATCGGCTTGTTCGCAGACATTGAGATCAGCAGAAACGAAGGTGTGTGTGTTAAATGTTTATTTGAATATGGATTTTCAATGTTTTGGTGTGTTTTATAACTTTAGAACATGTGAGTGTGTATATATATATCTACAGTACATCACTTGATCTCTGTAGCTATGTATGTTAATGAGTGTGTTATTTCAATGATGTGTGTGTGCAGCTCTGATAGCCCTGCTGAGGGATGGGGAGAGCCTGGAGGACCTGATGAAGCTTTCCCCAGAGGAGCTGCTGCTGCGCTGGGCCAACTACCACCTGGAGGAGGCCGGCTGTTCCAAGATCAACAACTTCAGTTCTGACATAAAGGTGGGTCATACGCACCATGTCTGTCCTGGATTATCATATGAATATGTGTGAGTCCTGAATCGTCATATAACTGTATCAGTCCTGAATCGTCATATGACTGTGTCAGTCCTGGATCGTCATATGACTGTGTCAGTCCTGAATCGTCATATGACTGTGTCAGTCCTGGATCGTCATATGACTGTGTCAGTCCTGGATTATCATATGACTGTGTCAGTCCTGAATCGTCATATGACTGTGTCAGTCCTGAATCATCATATGACTGTGTTGGTACTGGATTGTCATATGACTGTGTCAGTCCTGAATCATCATATGACTGTGTCAGTCCTGGATCGTCATATGACTGTGTCAGTCCTGAATCATCATATGACTGTGTTGGTACTGGATTGTCATATGACTGTGTCAGTCCTGAATCATCATATGACTGTGTTGGTACTGGATTGTCATATGACTGTGTCAGTCCGGGATCTTTTTGTGCATTTGTGATTGCGTACATTTTTTGTTTTGCATTACAGGATTCCAAGGCCTACTACAACATCCTGAACCAAGTGGCCCCTAAGGGAGATGAGGAGGGAATCCCTCTGATTGCCATCGACATTTCAGGAATAAGGGTACATGGTCATCCCACCCTAGATAACATAATCAATTGCAATTCCATTTTAGGCAACCTTATCAACAGACAGTGCTGTTATTCTTTTTTGGTTAAAAGTGCCTGCTAAATTGACCATATTATCAATGAGTGATGCATCATAGATACTGTAGATGTTGCTGTTAAATCTCTCCCTACCGCCCCCTGCAGGAGAAAGAGGACATAAAGAGAGCAGAGTGCATGTTGGAGCAGGCTGACCGTCTTGGCTGCCGACAGTTCGTCACAGCAACCGACGTAGTCCGCGGCAACCCCAAGCTGAACTTGGCGTACATTGCCAACCTGTTCAATAAGTATCCTGCCCTGAAGAAGCCAGAGAACCAGGACATTGACTGGAGCTCCATCGAGGGTCAGGGTTGGGACCATCCCAAACCATAACCTAGTTCCTGAGCATCCCCTCTTCCTGATTAAATAATATAAACCATATATACAGTACAAGGCCTGAACCAGTGTGTAATGTTATCTGTCACTTACAGGTGAGACCAGAGAGGAGCGCACCTTCAGGAACTGGATGAACTCCCTGGGGGTCAACCCTCGTGTCAACCACCTCTATGTGTAAGTACAGTACAGGTCACTCCATCTTATTATACACCATTTCCAACCATTTCCAATCATTTGGAAACCACACTAATGTAATGTGTGTGCGTGTTTTACAGGGACATAGATGATGCTTTGGTCATCTTCCAGCTCTATGAGAAGATCAATGTGCCAGTGGATTGGGACAGAGTAAACAAACCCCCTTACTCCAAACTGGGCAGCAACATGAAGAAGGTGAGACTACGAACAATAAGTGTTCTCCCACAGTGCGATCGTGATTAAACTGATCAATTGATTGAATTATTATTTATTATGCGTTTGTCTGTGCCAGTTGGAGAACTGTAACTATGCAGTGGAGCTGGGGAAGAATGAGGCTAAGTTCTCCCTGGTGGGCATTGCTGGACAGGACCTGAACGAGGGCAACAGAAAACTCACCCAGGCCCTGCTGTGGCAGCTGATGAGGAGGTAATGCAACAGAACATTATTAAAAATGCTTTAGATATTTTTTCCCCGTTCAGGTCATGTGATCAGGAAAAACTCATAAGCAGGCCCATTGCCTACTCCATAATTCCACATTTAGAAGGATCCATCTCTTTCTCTCAGGTACACGCTGAACATTCTGGAGGAGCTTGGTGACGGGCAGAAGGTGAATGACGACACCATCGTCACCTGGGTCAACGACACACTCACACAGGCTGGCAAAGGCACCATCTCTGGATTCAAGGTAGGCTGTAACTCTGCTGTTTAACATTTTCCTGACCATGGTACCTTTTTTGAAGTACTAGACTTCATTCTACTTTTCCAAGTAGAATAAGTAAAAAAATAAAGCATCCACCACAGCAATAGCTCAGTGTGTGTGTACCTCTGTAGGATGGGTCCATAGCCACCAGTATGCCAGTCCTGGACCTGATTGATGCCATCCAGCCAGGCTCCATCCGCTATGACCTAATCAAGGTGGAGGACCTGACTGAGGAAGAGAAGCTCAATAACGCCAAGTACGTACCATGTGATGATAACATTTGAGTACTAGCTTGATGAAAGAGATTAAATGTTCAGGACAACAGATAAGATGTCCCCTAAATCCTGCCTGTTGTCAGGTATGCCATCTCCATGGCCAGGAAAATTGGAGCGCGGGTGTACGCCCTGCCTGAGGACCTAGTGGAGGTGAAACCTAAGATGGCGATGACAGTGTTCGCCTGCCTGATGGCCCGGGGCATGAAGAGGGTGTAGGGGTCACAACCCCACAGAACATCACATGAAGAGGTGATCAGAATAACAACCAGAATCAGGTTCCAGAAGATATTAGCTCACTAGGTCAATACTAATTCAGTAATGTAGCTAGTATGTCTGGAAATCAGTGATTCAAAACTCAGAGCTGATAATGAAGAGCAGAAAACAAATAATAATAATACTGTACCTGGAGTTATACAAAATATTTTTACAAAATGTAGCATCTTATTTTGATAAGATTTAACTCTTTTTTTTTTAACATAGAAACTTATTCACTTGATGCTATTAATTTCAAATTGTGACCATTTTGCTTTCAGACTAACATTTGTGAAAAGATATCAGGGAAACAGATTTTTATATAAAATAATTTAAAACAAATGTGTGTCTTGGTTTTGTTCACATGTATTATAATGCACATGCACTACACCTTTACATCAGTATGAGCAGTTCCCTTACAAATAGTTGTTCTGCATTGAGAACCTATTCATGTCATAAATCATCTAGTTCCCTCATTCAAAACAGAATCCAACAGTTCTGTATCTGCATGTCTCACCATGTTCAGTAGAAAATACAATTCAACAACCCAGATGGTTCATTACATATCCATTTAATGAAACAAAACCAACAAGCATCAATCTATGGAGGGGGAAAAAACTGTTTCAAAATCTATTTTCAAAATATGTCCATCTTTGTCCAGAAAAGAGAGATGAAAAACAGTAACTGAGTTCAAAGCTGGACTCCAGGCGGGTACTGGTGAGATCGTGAGGATTGTCTGGGTGGTTATACAGCCTTGGTCAGTTTCTCTTGGTTGGGGCGCTATTTAGCGGGTTGTGCCTCTGTGAGCTTACTACCTGGGGGGTGTTATTTGGCACAACAGGCTACTGCCACGTTTTATTTACTATGAAAGCGTTATTTGGCAGGTTTGACCTCTGGGGGGATTTCTCCTGTATCCAGGGTCTTGAGGAGGCGGAAGAGGCCGGCTGCTTCCCGTATGCGGCTGAACTCAATGCAAAAGGCCTGCACCTCGATGAACAGGTCCTGCACGTTGATGATCTTGTTCCGGATCAGAGACTGAAGGAACACACACACCAGGCGCACTAGGCGGTTCTGCAAATGGAAACAGAGGCTTTACATACACATCTGGAACACTGGCTAACACAGCGGAGCATTGACTAACATTAGTAAAACAAACAGTTATCTTGAGCAGGGAGAACACACAAATGAACTTCCTGTTACATATTTCTCAGAAAGAAAGTGGCATACTCTGGTAAGACAAGCAGTTCAATGTGACTGAAAGGCCAAACAGTAAGCTACAGGCTCCTGTCAAGGCCCTTCCACAGTCCTCCTTACCTGCATGTACTTGTCTTTGATCTGTTCACACGTGGAGATACAGTTGGAGATGTACAGGTGAATGAACTCTGGAGGGAGGTCCACAGCAGTTGTCAGCCTGTGCACACAAAGAATAACCTCACATAAATAAACATTTTAAAACTGATTGTAGACAACTGAATTGTATAAATCAAATTCTATCCAAAGTCCCCACCTATTGACCACCTCCATGGAGTGCAGGGACATGTCCATGTTGACCAGAACAGAGAAGTACTCCGTGATCTGGCTGGACTGCATCAGTTTGAGAAGCATCTCGATGGCCACCAGAGGGTTGTTTTCCACTAGGTCAGGCAGCTTGGCCGGGGTCAGACCGATGTGGTACACCAGCTTCGGATCCTTCTCCAACTCACTCAGGAGCTGTAGGGAGAGAGCAAAATTTAGAGAGATATTCAGGTTGAACTCCCAAGCGAAGGTCATGTTTGAAATATATAAAATACAGTTGAGTAGACAGTGTACCTGTCTACTCACCTGTGACTGCTGCTGGGCAGACAGTGGGCTCTTGAAGGCCTTGGCCATGATGCGTTTGATCTCCACACCCGTGCTGTTCTTCACACACATGGAGCGGTCCCACTGCACATGGTGGTCGGGCTCCGTGGGGTTTAGCCAAGCCAGCTCATCCTCACACACGTGCAAGGGAGGGGGCGGCCGGATGAACTCTGGACGAAAGTGACCTGGGGGAGGTAGGGTCAAAGGGGAGGCGTTACAGGCTGGATATGTGGCTTGTCTTACGTGATACTTGGGACATGGTATATACTTCACAGTATCATTCCTGTGTCATTACAATACCAAGCTATTGAAAAGACAAACACCACATGACCAGAAGTATGTGGACACCTGCTCATTGAGCATCTCATTCCAAAATCATGGGCATTAATATGGAGTTGGTCCCCTCCCTTTGCTACCACAAGAGGGGGCATTGTCATGCTGAAACAGGAAAGGGCCTTCCCCCAAACTGTTGCCACAAAGTTGGAAGCACAGAATTGCCTAGAATGTCATTGTATGTAGCATTAAGATTTCCCTTCACTGGAACTAAGGGGCCTAGCCCGAACCATGAAAAACAGCCCCAGACCATTATTTCTCCTCCACCAAACTTTACAGTTGGCTCTATGCATTTGAGCAGGTAGCGTTCTCCTGGCAGCTGCCAAAGCCAGATTTGTCCACCGGACTGTCAAATGGTGAAGCGTGATTCACCACTCCAGAGAAAGCGTTTCCAATTCGGTAGTGAGTGTTGCAACCGAGGACAGACAATTTTTACACGCTACACGCTTCAGCACTTGGCAGCCCCGTTCTGTGAGTTTGTGTGGCCTACCATTTCACGGCTGAGCCATTGCTGCTCCTAGACGTTTCCACTTCACAATAACAGCACTTACAGTTGAAGGGGGCAGCCCTAGCAGGGCAGAAATTTGTCGAACTGACTTGTTGGAATGGTGGCATCCTATGACAGCGCCACGTTGAAAGTCACTGAGATCTTCAGTAAAGCCATTCTACTGACAATCTTTGTCTATGGAGATTGCATGGCAGTGTGCTCGATTTTATACACCTGTCAGCAATGGGTGTGGCTGAAACAGCCAAATCCACTAATTTAAAAGTTGTGTCCACATACTTTTGTATACAGTTGAAGTCGGAAGTTTACATACAACTTAGCCAAATACATTTCAACTCCGTTTTTCACAATTTCTGACATTTAATCCTAGTAAAAACTCCCTGTCTTAGGTCAGTTAGGATCACCACTTCATTTTAAGAATGTGAAATGTCAGAATAGTAGAGAAAATTATTTATTTCAGCTTTTATTTCTTTCATCACATTCCCAGTGGGTCAGATGTTTACATACACTAAATTCGTATTTGGTAGCATTGCCTTTAAATTGTTTAACTTGGGTCAAACGTTTTGGGTAGCCTTCCACAAGCTTCCCACAATAAGTTGGGTGAATTTTGGCCCATTCCTCCTGACAGAGCTGGTGTAACTGAGTCAGGTTTGTAGGCCTCCTTGCTCACACACGCTTTTTCATTTCTGCCCACAAATGTTCTATGAGATTGAGGTGATGGCAACTCCAATACCTTGACTTTGTTGTCCTTAAGCCATTTTGCCACAACTTTGGAAGTATGCTTGGGTCATTGTCCATTTGGAAGACCCATTTGCGTCCAAGCTGTAACTTCCTGACTGATGTCTTGAGATGTTGCTTCAATATATCCACATAATTTTCCTGCCTCATGATGCCATCTATTTTGTGAAGTGCACCAGTCCCTCCTGCAGCAATGCACCCCCACAACATGATGCTGCTACCCCGTGCTTCACGGTTGGGATGGTGTTCTTCGGCTTGCAAGCGTTCCCCTTTTTCCTCCAAACATAACGATGGTCATTATGGCCAAACAGTTATATTTTTGTTTAATCAGACCAGAGGACATTTCTCCAAAAAGTACAATCTTTGTCCCCATGTGCAGTTGCAAACCGTAGTCTGGCTTTTTTATGGCGGTTTTGGAGCAGTGGCTTCTTCCTTGCTGAGCGGCCTTTCAGGTTATGTCGATATAGGACTCGTTTTACTGTGGATATAGATACTTTTGTACCTGTTTCCTCCAGCATCTTCACAAGGTCCTTTGCTGTTGTTCTGGGATTGATTTGCACTTTTCGCACCAAAGTAAGTTCATCTCTTGGAGACAGAACACGTCTCCTTCCTGAGCGGTATGACGGCTGCGTGGTCCCATGGTGTTTATACTTGCGTACTATTGTTTGTACAGATGAACATGGTATCTTCAAGCGTTTGGAAATTGCTCCCAAGGATGAACCAGACTTGTGGAGGTCCAAAAAAAATTCTGAGGTCTTGGTTGATTTCTTTTGATTTTCCAATGATGTCAAGCAAAGAGGCACTGAGTTTGAAGGTAGGCCTTGAAATACATCCACAGGTACACCTCCAATATACTCAAATGATGTCAATTAGCCTATCAGAAGCTTCTAAAGCCATGACATCATTTTCTGGAATTTTCCAAGCTGTTTAAAGGCCCAGTCAACTTAGTGCATGTAAACTTCTGACCCACTGGAATTGTGACACAGAGATTATTTCACTTATAATTCAGTCTGTAAACAATTGTTGGAAAAATTGCACAAAGTAGATGTCTTAACCAACTTGCCAAAACTATAGTTTGTTAACAAGAAATATGTGGAGTGGTTGAAAAACAAGTTAATGACTCCAACCTAAGTGTATGTAAACTTCCAACTTCAACTGTATATAGTGTATGTTTTTGTGTCAACATACACCTTACTTATGTCGTCCACAAACATAACAGACAGACTAATAACAAACTGAATGATAAATTGCTCCACTTACTCTCCAGTGGAGGTCGAGGCCCAGTGACCAGAGACTCTGTGATCTGATTGGCCACTGAGCTGTCGAACCCGGAGTTGGAAGAATCTTGATCCGGGTCGTTGAGGATGCTGGGGAAGCTGGCCTTACTCTGGGTGGGTAGCTCTGACTGGCGCTCTGCAGGTTAAATGGGGAGAGAGAGGAATAAGGTTGTTTATATATGAAGTGTTAGAATTGCTGCATAGTAAAGTGTAAAGAACTGTGCTGTTGTACTACAGTAAGGATATGAGAGGTTTTATGTCTCAACACAAGCAAATCTCAATAGGTGGATTCCTAACCAAGAAATGTACAATTCCCCATCATACGTAACTATTTTTGAGTTGCTTAAAATTATTGCGATTCTGTAACCATCCTCCATACAAGATACATGCAAAGTGCATACATTCAGGTACTCTACCTGCCAATGCCAACTGCAGCCCACTAATGTCTATGGACTGTGGCATGTTCCCCACGTCCATGCAGGACACCTGTCTGGGGGTCTTCTTGAAGAGTTCCCTTGGAGGCGCCAGCATTAGCTGGGAGAGGAAGAACTTCTCGGGCTGTGTAATGGGTGGCAGGAATCCTATGAACAATCACATGATCAGGATATATTTGAGTTGATATGATGAAAGCAACACACTGCTGGTAAAAACTTTGGACAATACTTCTTACTATCCAAATGGATTACATTTGATATTTTAGCAGACACTTACCAGACAGTTGTTTCTCCTGCTCATCTCCAACTGGGGAGAGGTTCAGCAAGTGCGCAAAGACAGCGGCAAAGGGATTTGCGGCCAGTGGCTCTGTGCGGTACATCTCCCAGAGGAGGTAGAGGGCAGTCAGGCGCTGCGCAGAACTTGGCAGAAGGTCCGGCTGTTGCAGTAGCATCACCAAAACCGATCCTACTCGGAAATGTTCGGCCTTCGCGAAGTAATGATGAAAGGCGGTTGATAGACTTTCGAAAGTGTTGGTGCAAGCTTCCTCTGAGATGATTCCCAAGAGGTTGGAGAGCTCCTTCGGGGCAAGTGTCATTGTACCTATGTTGTTGATAGCTAGCTTATAGCTATGTGACCAAAATGATAAATCACTGCTTGCAAGTAGTCTTTTATAATTGTACGTAGGTCGCGTTATTCAGTTCATACTTAAAAAGAAGCTAGATACATTTCCACAAACTCCACAGGAGTGCAGATATGGGCAGCTAGATAAGTTAGAAAATGCTAGTTAGCTTACTAGCTAGCTTGTCACCAAAGTCATTGTAAAAGTAAGTTATACAGCTAAACAAAATCGACCTTGATCAACTAAAAAATATGCATACCAGACTTACTGGTCGTAAAATCATGAATCGAATTATTATCAAATGTTAAATAAGTAGTAAGAGCTTTTCTCAGCTGTTTTCCCATCAGTTTCCACTTCGTTCACAACATTGCAGCGTTGAGTTTTGACCTTTGACTCGACCCGGGTAACACCGTGCATTACGGGAGATGTAGTAAAGAAGATTATTCGTTTATTTATGCTTGCTCTGGACTTCTCGTGGCTACAAACATTTTCTACAAATTACAGATAACACATTACATAAAATGTCGTGTCATTTATTTATTGTTTCGGAAAAGCACTGCAAAAAAGTATTTGGCGTCAGAAACGAAAGAGGAAGTGAGACATCCCACTCGCTGTTTTATTTCTGGTTCATATACAAGCCAATAAACTTAGCAGACCAGACCCAGTTTCTATCGCATTGGTTTCAATGGGAGAGCCACCGTCAAGTAGACCGGAACTGATGTTTTAAACGGCCTGAACAAAGAGAGAGGAAGAGGCGTCCGTGTGAGAGAAGCCTTTTTTGTATGGAGGTCTATGAGAGAGTGTCGAATGACGTGAAGCTGATTTGATCGAATATACGTTTTGTAATGTTTAGACTGTTACAAATGTACTGATATAAATGGATACATGCATGTGGCATTCCGTCAACTTTGAGAAAAACGACTTAGTGCCTGTTGTGCGCACGCGTGGTTTGAATGGTCCTACCTGATCTTGCCTGCTTTCAATCATTGAGGACATGAATTAACGGTTGTATTTCCATTGTTAGAACGGTCACTCGCCTATCTTGTCAATATAATAGATAATATTTGCCTGAGTGAACCTCAGTGGAGTAAACTCAGAGAGAAAGGGGAACCGAGAGGCCCAACTCGGGGGGAAATCTGTCGCCCTCCAGCAGGTGGCGTTTTTTTTTTTCTCCGATCAAGCAAGGAGTTTTTGTATGGCGGTTAATGAGTGTCGAATTTGGTCACCCCCAAAAAATGAATGGCTTATTTGCTACGTGGGTTTTATTTTTATCAAATTGACTTTTCTTTATGCTGAAGTTATTAAAAGTATACTGGTAGAAGTAGATGTGACATCCCGGCAAGTTTGCGAAAAAACACTTTATATCATAGTCTCGAGATGGCTATGCATATTCATGTCTGAGGCTAGTAGCATAACGTCTCTTGCCATTAAATACAGGCGGTAGACATCAACAACCCTCATCGAATATTCAAGAAAGGATTACAATAATGAGATGTATCCTCTGTGTACAACATAAAACACCAAATAATGCATGCAGAGCAGAATTAGGCCGATACCCGGTAATTATCAAAATCCAGAAAATAGTTGTTAAATTATACAACCACACAAAAGGAAGCAATTCCCAAACCTTCCATTACAAAGCCATCACCTACAGAGAAATAAACCTGGAGAAGAGCCCACTAAGCAAGCTGGTCCTGGGGCTCTGTTCACAAACACAAACAGAGCCCCAGGACAGCAACACAATTATACCCAACCAAATCATGATAAAACAAAAAGATAATTACTTGACACATTGGAAAGAATTTACAAAAAAACTGAGCAAACTAGAATGCTATTTGGCCCTAAACAGAGAGTACACAGTGCAGCATACCTGACCACTGTGACTGCCACAAAATTAAGGAAATCTTTGACTATGTACAGACTCAGTGAGTATAGCCTTGATATTGAGAAAGGCAGTCGAATGCAGACCTGGCTCTCAAGAGAAGACAGGCTATGTGCACACTGCCCACAAAATGAGGTGGAAACTGAGCTGCACTTCCTATCCTCCTGCCAAATGTATGACCATATTAGAGAGACATATTTCCCTCAGACTACACAGACCCACACAAATTCGAAAACAAATCCAATATTTCAACCATATCTATTGGGTGAAATACCACGGTGTGCAATGACAGCAGCAAGATTGGTGACCTGTTGCCAAATTGAAAAGTGCAACCAGTGAAGAACAAACACTATTGTAAATACAACCTATATTTGTTTATTTTCCCTTTTGTACATTAACTATTTGCACAATATTACAACACTGTAAATATATATATATATATATATATATACACACACACACACACATACATACATACATACATACATACATACATACATACATACATACATACATACATATTTCACTAAGTGTTTATCTATTCATCTTGCTTTGGCAATGTAAACATATGTTTCCCATACCAATAAAGCCCTTATATTGAAATTTAATTGAAATTGTATCCACCAATATTTCTTTCGTGCGTTTAGAACGATCCGGATGTGAACCCTTTTTCGTTGCCATTTAGTACCCACAAGTCTTTGCAACTTCCTTTCCGACATTTCTCGGGCAGAGTGAGTACTGCTTTGCCAAATGTGTGTTATTTATCTAACTTCATCCTGACCGTGTGTGAATATAGTCCAATGTTTTAATTACGTAATTGCAAGATGAGACACTGAACTCCATAAACGATTCAATCTTTGTTGAATATTCCCAAATGATCAATTGTGCGTATTTAATTAGAAACGTGTAGTCACTAAGCAGTCTCTTTGCTATCCGCACGTCCACAACCAGTAGTCAGCTAAACGGAACTATTGTGTCAAATGTCTCGGTTGTAAGGCCTATTAGTCCTTTGTTTAGGTCTGGGATCCCCAATTTCTGTTTCACAACATCGCATTGCTATTAATGTAAAGTTAGTCAGAAACCAATCGCTGTAGCGCGCTAGTTAAACTAGCAAGCTAGATCTATACCAGTGTCATTAGCTAGCCGGCTGCATTGCCTGGCGTCAGCAGCCAGATTTATGCCCAATGATGTATACATTGTTTATGCCCCACAAACACGTATCTAGATGGCGAAAGTTTCTGGTATTGTAAACCTATGAAATGTATTTTCTACAACATTCTAATTTATCACTAATGAAACTTCACGTGGGATTGTTTACGTTCATGTCATTGAAAGCAGACTTAAAGTGGAACTGACAGCCTTTTAACTATTTTGCCGATATAAAACAGTAATATCAGTCATATCAAATTAACAGTTTATGCTACAAAACCAACTTTATAAATTACTTTAAAAATAGGTTAATATTTGACTTATTAACATTCCACGACGTCACTTACACGAAGGCATTTTGGTTGAATAGACTTATCCCGTTCAACGCATGATTAGTATAATTCGCCAATACATTTATTGGTGGTTGAAAAAAATACTGATATCGGGTTGTAAATCAGATGTCCTGGTAAATTGTTTGCTGCTTCCTTTCTGGATGCACTGTTTCAATTTCAATTGCTCAATATTTTGGACAAAAAATGGACGAATGTAACTAAGGCTGTTATTGTCAATACAATCAAACTAGCAGGGCAATAATCACATCAGTCAAAAATAAATAAACGTCATGCGCCGAATACAACCGGTGTAGACCTTACAGTGAAATGCTTACTTACAAGCCCTAAACAAAAAATGTAGTTAAGAAAATGCCTATAATAAAACGAGATGAATAACAAATAATTAAAGAGCAGCAGTAAATACCGGTATTGAGGTAATATGTACATGTAGAGTTATTAACCTCTTGAGGATATCCTACCATAGGGGGCGCCACAGCGCATTTTGGAAAAAATTCGTTCCCATTTTCAACGGCCTACTAATCAAACTCAGAAGCTAGGACATGCATATACTTATTTTATATAATAAAACGAGATGAATAACAAATAATTAAAGAGCAGCAGTAAATACCGGTGTCAAGGTAATTGAGGTAATATGTACATGTAGAGTTATTAAAGTGGCTATGCGGGCCTTCCCTGTGGCTCAGCTGGTAGAGCATGGCGTTTGGAACGCCAGCATGGTGTGTGCAACTCCAGGGTTGTGGGTTCGATTCTCACGGGGGGCCAGTACAAACAAAAATGCATGAAATGTATGCATTCACTACTGTAAGTCGCTCTGGATAAGAGCGTCTGCTAAATGACTGAAATGAAACATGCTATGCATAAATAATAACACAGTAGCAGCAGCGTATAAGGGGGGAGGGGGGCAATGCAAATAGTCTGGGTAGCCATTTGGGTTAGCGTATCTATTTATCAAGCTAAAAACGGAGCCTAACGTTCGCTAGCTGCTAGGAGGATGTCATTGGGAGGAGTGGGTGAATAACTGACTTTGCCCCTTGTTTTTTGGTGGCAGGTGTAATTTGGTTATCAAGCAAGAACTTGAATGACTGTTTGCATAGCTCTTGCGTTCGAAAATTACTCTGGCTATCTACTCGGATTTCAGATCACTCTCTTCCGAGTGTGCCGGAGCTAGGCTGGACAATAGAACGAGTCAACGTTCACCCAAGGCTGAAAAACAGCAAAAGAACATTGGCTAAACTGGAACACTAGCACTAGCCCATGGCAAATGAATGGAATCGAACGTTAGCAGAGCCTATTTTGATTGGAGTGATGCTTAGAATTCCATTTCGCCTTAATGGCACAAAAAAATGTATCCTTTTTATTTTACCACAATCTGTTCATCTGACGAAACTGGAAAAAAACTACTCGTGTAGAAAGTAATTGTGTCAACTGCGCTTATGTCTGCGTAATGAGAAAGTAAAGAAAAAACGAAAACGTATAATTATTTCTAGTCTGGTGATCGATGACAAAGGAGCTCGCTGCCCAGACTTACATAATTACAAAGAGGAGAGTCTCCTGATTTAAAATGGTGCCCGACCTGAAAAAAATCTAAATATACACATTGTGAGATATTTGGTGAAATAGAAGGCATGCCTCTCCATAGGAAAACAATGGGGAGAGCTCAGCGTTCCATGGGCAAAAAGTATTTTGGGACTAGCGTTTGATGACGACCAAGCTCGCTGCCCAGACTTACATAATTAGAAAAAGGAGATTCTCATGATTAAAATGGCATCAGACTTGAAAAAATCGAAATATACACATTGTGAGATATTTGGTGAAATAGGCAGACATGTCTATATTTTCCATATAGGAATCAATGGGACGACCGCAAGAGATTATTATATTTTTTTTAACTAGGCAAGTCAGTTAAGAGCAAATTCTTATTACCGTCCCACCTGGCCAACATCCAGTGAAATTGCAGAGCACCAAATTCAAAAACAGAAATACTCATAAAAATTCATAAAACATACAAGTGTTATACATCGAATTAAAGATTAACTTCTTGTTAATCCAACCACGGTGTCAGATTTCAAAAGACTTTACGGCGAAAGCATACCATTATCTGAGAACAGCGCCCAGCAGACAAATCATTACAAACAGTTAGAAGCCAAGTAGAGGAGGTACACAAGTCAGAAATAGTGATAAAATTATTCACTTACCTTTGATGAACTTCATATGGTTGCACTCACAAGACTCCCATTTACTCAAATGTTTGATAAATTCCCTCTTTATATCCAAAACCTCAGTTTTGTTCAGTAATCCACAGGCTCAAAGGCAGTCACAACAGACAGACAAAAAGTATCAGTTAAGTTCGTAGAAACATGTCAAACGATGTTTATAATCAATCCTCAGGTTGTTTTTAGTCATAATAATCAATAACATTTCAACCGGACAAAAGCTTCATCAATATAAAAGGAAAACAACAAAGGCATGCTCTGGGTCGTGCGCATGAAAAGCCTCTGACACTGCAGGGTCCACTCATTCAGACTGGTCTTACTCCCTCATTTTTCAGAATACAAGCATGAAACAATGTCTAAAGACTGTTGACATCTAGTGGAAGCCACAGCAAGTGCAATTTGAGTCCTAAGTCAATGGATACTGTAATGGCATTCGATAGAAAACTACAAAATAAATTAAAAAAAATCCCACTTCCTGGATGGATTGTTCTCAGGTTGTCACCTGCCATATTAGTTCTGTTATACTCACAGACATTATTTTAACAGTTTTGGAAACTTTAGAGTTTATCCAAATCTACCAATTAAATGCATATCATAGCTTCTGGGCCTGAGTAGCAGGGCACGCTTTTCATCCGGAGGTGAAAATAGTGCTCCCTAGTGAGGTTAACTGCCTTGTTCAGGGGGCAAACGACAGATGTTTACCATGTCAGCTCGGGGATTCGATTGATCAACCTTTCGGTTGGCCCAACGCTCTAACCACTAGGCTACCTGCCGCCCCAGGTTCCATGACTAATTTTCGGTTTACATTTTATCAATAAACAACGTGAGCAGGTCTCATTGCCAACAATAGCGAAGCAGGCATTGTGTTGTAGAAAAATAAGCTTGGAATAGAACATTCGGAAGGCGAGTTGGTGCCACGGTACTCAATAGAACTACAGTGATTACAGTGGCGCCGGAGGAGATGGCTGCCAATTGTGCTCCTAACCAATTGTGCTATTATGTGTTTTTTTCGCGATATTTGTGAATTATTTTGTACATAATGTTTCTGCAACCGTATCTTACGACAGAAAAGAGCTTCTACATATCAGGACAGCGATCACTCACCTCGGATTAGACAAAGATTTTTACAACAACAGCAGCAAGCAGGATTCACACGATATTCTCCAAACACCCCACAGGGCAGACATCCCAATTATTTGCAAAAGGAAGCGACACAGAGGAAGAAGAGCGGGATGCCTCGTCCGGACCCGAAGAAGGCAACTAGGAAAGCTGCCGTTACCGTTAATATTACTCGCCAACGTGCAATCATTGGACAATAAACTAGACGAGGTACGATCACGAATATCCTACCAACGGGACATCAAAAACTGTAATATCCTATGTTTAATGGAATCGTGGCTGGATGACGACATGGATATTCAGCTTGCGGGATACACGCTGCACCGGCAGGATAGAACAGCACACTCCGGTAAGACGAGGGGGGGTCTTTGCACATTTGTAAACAACAGCTGGTGCACGAAATCTGAGGAAGTCTCTAAATTTTGCTCGCCTGAAGTAGAGTATATTGTGATAAACTGCAGGCCACACTACTTGCCTAGAGAGTTCTCAGCTATACTTTTTGTGGCTGTTTATTTACCACCACAGACAGATGCCGGCACTAAGACCGCACTCAGGCAGCTGAAAAAGGAAATAAGCAAACAGGAAACCCAGAGGTGGTGCTCCTAGTGGCCGGACACTTTAATGCAGGGAAACTTAAATCAGTTCTACCAAATCTCTATCAACATGTTAAATGTGCAACCAGAGGGGGAAAAATTCTAGATCACCTGTACTCCACACACAGAGACGTGTACAAAGCTCTCCCTCGCCCTCCATTTGGTAAATCCGACCACAACTCTATCCTCCTGATTCCTGCTTACAAGCAAAAATTAAAGCAGGAAGCACCAGTGGCTTGGTCTATAAAAAAAATTGTCAGATGAAGCAGATGCTAAACAACAGGACTGTTTTGCTATCACAGACTGGAACATGTTCCGGGATTCTTCCGATGACATTGAGGAATACACCACATCAGTCACTGGCTTTATCAATAAGTGCATTGAGGACGTCGTCCCCACAGTGACTGTACGTACATACCCCAACCAGAACCATGGATTACAGGCAACATTCGCACTGAGCTAAAGGGTAGAGCTGCCGCTTTCAAGGTGCCGGACTCTAACCCGGAAGCTTACAAGAAATCCCGCTATGCCCTGCGACGAACCATCAAACAGGCAAAGGGTCAATACAGGGCTAAGATGGAATCATACTACACCGGCTCCGACGCTCGTCGGATGTGGCAGGGCTTGCAAACTATTACAGACTACAAAGGGAAGCCCAGCCGAGAGCTGCCCAGTGACACGAGCCTACCAGACGAGCTAAATCACTTCTATGCTCGCTTCGAGGCAAGCAACACTGAGGCATGCATGAGAGCATCAGCTGTTCCGGACGACTGTGATCACGCTCTCCGTAGCCGAGTAAGACCTTTAAACAGGTCAACATTCACAAGGCTGCGGGGCCAGATGGATTACCAGGACGTGTACTCCGGACATGTGCTGACCAACTGGCAGGTGTCTTCACTGACATTTTCAACATGTCCCTGATTGAGTCTGTAATACCAACATGCTTCAAGCACGCCACCATAGTCCCTGTGCCCAAGAGCACAATGGCAACCTGCCTAAATGACTACAGACCCGTAGCACTCACGTCCGTAGCCATGAAGTGCTTTGAAAGGCTGGTCATGGCTCACATCAACACCGTTATCCCAGAAACCCTGGACTCACTCCAATTTGCATACCGCCCAAACACAAAAGGCCTATTGTATCTCTGGTCCATGGTGAACCGCTCTGCGTAGACTCTGGTCCTGGACTAGACAGATGTTTTTTGTTGTTGATTTTATTTACAATAGTGTATCCTGGGGTCTATATGAACAGATTCTAATAAGATTTAATGTTGCTAAAATGCTGTCAGTTCCATTTTAAGCTCAGTGCTGACTTGGTAGGGGGCCACTCTCCTTTTAACCAAATAAGCAGTGGACACTTTAGGAATGCATGTCTTGTCTCTGGTTATGAGCAAAAGGTTAGTCAATGTTTTATGTGATGTCTTTTCTTAGATGGCGCCAAACAAGAAGGGCGGTGAGAAAAAGAAGGGGCGTTCTGCCATCAACGAGGTTGTGACCAGGGAGTACACCGTCAACATCCACAAGCGCATACATGGCGTGTGAGTACACTGTCTGGCGGCATGGCACTGAGTCTGCTGCTATAGAGTTATGGATGTGTGCTATCTACACACGGTTTGAAGGAAGTACTCTGTTTGTATGCTTGCAAGGTGTTTTTGTTACTTTGATGGCTGGTCTAAGGTCATTTGGTGGGCTATCCCACTGAAGAGGATTAAAGGGAATGGTGGAGGTAAAATTATCAGAGGCAATTGACACTTCTGATTTTGTACCAGCTGAATGTTGAAAGTTTGCTGTTGCTTATGGGAAAGAATGTGAGGTGCCAGTGTGAATGGGCTTAGGCTACGTTGTGACTCTATTTTTCTTTCCAAGGTCATTATAGGTGGACAAGCAGCTGGTGCTGTGTAGTGTTGTCCATTGCTGGATGCTTATTTTTGGAACTGCAATAAGGGTCCTTTTTGCAAGGGCTTCCGTTGTTATATTGCTTTGAAAAATAGACATTGCTTGCTCTGACAAATGTGACGATTTTATCAACCTCTTTGATAATCCTGTGCATGTAATTAACGTTGCTTCTTGCTGTGTCCCGTCAGGTCCTTCAAAAGGAGGGCACCTCGTGCTCTCAAGGAGATCCGCAAGTTCGCCATGAAGGAGATGGGAACCCCTGATGTACGCATCGACACTCGCCTGAACAAGGCTGTATGGACCAAGGGTGTGAGGTAAGCAAACCCTTGTGTTTCTTGCGACAGAGGCCTTAGCCTGCTGGTCACTGGTACAGAAAAGGTTGAGCTTAACTTGATTGACGGCTATATTTCAAAACTGATACTTGAAACTGTCATCTTAGCCAATCTGAGTGACACTGAGTTGAGGGTACAGTATACTACAGGTTAATGCTTTAAGTGCAATAAGTGTTGGGACGATATGCACTTAACCGTAGTATGAACTGGACTATGCTGAATTCCAAATTGCCTGTGCAGCCATGTCAAATTCAGTGCTTCCTCTGCAATGGACTGCACTGGCCAAAATGGCTGCCATAGTGAAACTAGTTCATGGGCCTCGCATTCATTTTCCATTAATGTTGGGGATAAATTTGTGCTAATGACAATTGATTGTTGATATCATTGATGCATATTATTCGTTACGTCTAATTGAATTGAAAGTTGAAAATCAGGCTCTCTTTTTCCCTCTCTCCCTCCACCCCTCTCTATCAGCAAGAAAACCCCACTGTCACCCCTGTCCTATCTGCTTCATGCAGTGTTGTCCTGATATCAAGGGGTAGAGGCTAGTTAGCCCGGGCGGATATCCACTTTGACCGAGCCAGCATCAGTGCTGGCTTCAGAGCGAAGTAATATCCTGTTATGCTTGGCGATGGGTGTAGAGTTGACACAATTAATAAAAGTTGAGGCGTGGAAAGTTTTCCACAATGCCATGCACTAAAACTGAGCACATTTATCCATGTTCACCTCTTACATCTAGACGTTCCGCTAGCGGAACACCTGCTCCAATATCCAATGATAGGCGTGGTGCGAAATACAAACTCCTCGAAAATCCGAAAACTTCAATTTTTCAAACATATGACTATTTTACACCATTTTAAAGACAAGACTCTCCTTTATCTAACCACACTGTCCGATTTCAAAAAGGCTTTACAGCGAAAGCAAAACATTAGATTGTCAGCAGAGTACCCAGCCAGAAATAATCAGACACCCATTTTTCAAGCTAGCATATAATGTCATAAAAAACAAAACCACAGCTAAATGTTTTGATCTTCATCAGATGACACTCCTAGGACATTATGTTATACAATACATGCATGTTCTGTTCAATTAAGTTCATATTTATATCAAAAAACAGCTTTTTACATTAGCATGTGACGTTCAGAACTAGCATTCCCACCGAACACTTCCGGTGAATTTACTAAATTACTCACGATAAACGTTCACAAAAAACATAATTATTTTAAGAATTATAGATACAGAACTCCTTTATGCAATCGTGGTGTCCGATTTTAAAATAGCTTTTCGGTGAAAGCACATTCTGCAATATTCTGAGTAGATAGCCCGGCCATCATGGCTAGCTATTTTGACACCCACCAAGTTTGGTACTCACCAAACTCAGATTTACTATAAGAAAAATTGGATTACCTTTGGTGTTCTTCGTCAGAATGCACTCCCAGGACTTCTACTTCAATAACAAATGTTGGTTTGGTTCCAAATAATCCATAGTTATATCCAAATAGCGGCGTTTTGTTGTGCGTTCAAGACTATCCGAAGGGTAAAGAAGGGTGACGCGCCCGGCGCGTTTTGTGACAAAAAATGTCAAAATATTCCATTACCGTACTTCGAAGCATGTCAAACGCTGTTTAAAATCATTTTTTATGCGATTTTTCTCGTAAAAAAGCAATAATATTCCGACCGGGAGTCGTTGTTTTCGTTCAAAGACTGAAAATAAAAACATGGAGTCGTCTCGTGTACGCGCGCACCAGTCTCGTTGTTCTCAGATCGACCACTTACCAAATGCGCTACTGTTTTTCAGCCATGGCCTGCAAAGTCATCATTCGACGTTCTGGCGCCTTCTGAGAGCCTATGGGAGCGTTAGAAAATGTCATGTTACAGAGTTCTGTTATACTCACAGACACCATTCAAACAGTTTTAGAAACTTTGGAGTGTTTTCTATCCAAAGCTAATAATTATATGCATATTTTAGTTTCTGGGCAGGAGTAATAATCAGATTAAATCGGGTACGTTTTTTATCCGGCCGTGAAAATACTGCCCCCTATCCATAACAAGTTAAAACCTCTCTAGGCTAGGTGGGACGGTAGCGTCCCACCTGACCAACATCCAGTGAAAGTGCAGGGCGCCAAATTCAAACTACAGAATTGTAAATATTTAACATTCTTCAAAATACACATGCAATATGTCAAAATAAAGCTTAACTTCTTGTTAATCCAGCCGCGGTGTCAGATTTCAAAAATGCTTTATGGCGAAAGCAAACCAGGCGATTATCTGTGGACAGCACCCCACCATACAAATGCATAAATCATTTTCAACCAGGCAGTTGGCGACACAAAAGTCAGAAATAACGATATAATTCATGCCTTACCTTTGAAGATCTTCTGTTGGCAGTCCAATATGTCCCAGAAACATCACAAATGGTCCTTTTTGTTCGATAAACTCATTTTTTATATCCCCAAAATGTCCATTTATTTGGCACGTTTGATTCAGAAAAACACCGGTTCCAACTCGGCAAGTGTACTTGCATTTCTGAGGTTGGTGATCTGGTGTATATGAAATTAGCAATACTTGTATGTCACCCACTGGGTGGAAAATACCCCTGTGGGTGACCTTAATTAACAAATTGTGGTAGACTTATGACTACAAATTATCTAATAAGTTACCTGTAAACTTTGTCCAAACATTTCAAACAACTTTCTTAATCCATCATTAGGTATCCTAAAACATAAATAATCGATAAAATTTAAGACGGGATATACTGTGTTCAATAGCGGATAAAATCAAAGTGGAGCGAGATACAGGTCGCGCGCCCCAAACAAGAGTCCACTTGGCTTGACTCTCATTCTGAATAGCCGTACTTCTTCATTTCTAAAGGAAAAACATCAACCAATTTCTAAAGACTGTTGACATCTAGTGGAAGCTATAGGAACTGCAACCAGGTGCCTCAAATCTAGTTTACCATAGAAAACCAATTGAAAACACAGTGAACTCAACAACAAAAAATCCTGGATGGTTTGTCCTCGGGGTTTCGCCTGCCAAATAAGTTCTGTTATACTCACATACATAATTTTAACAGTTTTAGAAACTTTAGTGTTTTCTATCCAACTCTACCAATTATATGCATATCCTAGCTTCTGGGCCTGAGTAGCAGGCAGTTTACTTTGGGCACACTTCATCTGGACTTCAAAATACCGCCCCCATCCCAAAGAAGTTAACTGATATTTTGTATGTTATTTCAGGAATGTCCCATACCGTATGCGCGTGCGCCTGTCAAGGAAACGCAATGAAGACGAGGACTCTCCCAACAAACTGTACACCCTCGTCACATACGTTCCTGTCACAACATACAAAGGTAAGTCCAACATTTGCTTGGCTGTGTGCTGTGCTCACTGCTGAATTGTATCTACAAGTATACTTGCATTTCTGAGGTTGGTGATCTGGTGTATATGAAATGAGCAATACTTGTATGTCACCCACTGGGTGCAAAATACCCCTGTGGGTGACCTTAACTAATTGTGGTGGACTTATTTTCAGATCAGCTGCATGCAAATGGGTATACAAAGTAGAGGACCTGTAAATGCTCCAACCAAAGCTCAGAGCTAGTCCTGTGCTGTTCCTCATTTGCCTGTTGAAGACTAAACTGATTCTGATTGTTTTCTTTTCTTTCTACAGGTCTGCAGACGGTCAATGTGGATGAGAACTAATTTTTCACCGGTGTTGAAATAAATGTATAAAAGAAACTGCAGTTTTGGATATTTTTTTCATCCAGAGTTTATGCACTCACTAATTTGGATTATTGGTGGCGCAATTGCATTAAATTATATTTAATTTTCTTTCTAGAGCAAGTGTCTGATTAGTGTTAGGATATAAAAGCATGTTTTTTTTTTTGTTGTTTTTTTACCTTTATTTAACTAGGCAAGTCAGTTAAGAACAAATTCTTATTTTCAATGACAGCCTTCCCCGGCCAAATCCTAACCCGGACAACGCTGGGCCAATTGTGCGCTGCCCTATGGGACTCCCAATCACGGCCGGTTGTCATACAGCCTGGAATCAAACCAGGGTCTGCAGTGATGCCTCTAGCACTGAGATGCAGTGCCTTAGGCCACTCGGGAGCTGCATGTTTACTTCAGCTGCATTACATGTGCTTTTGAGGGTCTTCAATCTCCTTGGTGAATCAGTCTATGCCAGGTATTCCCAAACTGGGGTATGGGGGTACGCCAAATGAAAATGTGATTAACATTAAAAAAAGTTTATCTATCAAGGGGTAGAGGCTAGTTGGCCTTTATATATACATACACACACACTTGAAGTCGGAAGTTTAGATATACATTTAAACTCGGTTTTTCACAATTCCTGACATTTAATCCTAGTAAAAATTCCCTGTCTTAGGTCAGTTAGGATCACCACTTTATTTTAAGAATGTGAAATGTCAGAATAATAGTAGAGTGATTTTATTTCAGCTTGTATTTCTTTCATCACATTCCCAGTGGGTCAGAAGTTTACATACACTCAACTAGTATTTGGTAGCATTGCCTTTAAATTGTTTAACTTGGGTCAAATGTTTTGGGTAGCCTTCCACAAGCTTCCCACAATAAGTTGGGTGAATTTGGCCCATTCCTCCTGACAGCTGGTGTAACTGAGTCGGGTTTGTAGGCCTCCTTGCTCGCACACGCTTTTTCAGTTCTGCCCACAAATGTTCTATAGGATTGAGGTCAGGGCTTTGTGATGGCCACTCCAATACCTTGACTTTGTTGTCCTTAAGCCATTTTGCCACAACTTCGGGTCATTGTCCATTTGGAAGACCCATTTGCGACCAAGCTTAACTTCCTGACTGATGTCTTGAGATGTTGCTTCAATATATCCACATAATTTTCCTACTTCATGATGCCATCTATTTTGTGAATTGCACCAGTCCCTCCTGCAGCAAAGCACCCCCACAACATGATGCTGCCACCCCTGTGATTCAAGGTTGGGATAGTATCCTTTGGCTGGCAAGCTTCCCCCTTTTTCCTCCAAACATAACAGTGGTCATTATGGCCAAACAGTTTTGATTTTTGTTTCATCAGACCAGAGGACATTTCTCCAAAAAGTACGATCTTTCTCCCCATGTGCATTTGCAAACCGTAGTCTGGCTTTTTTATGGCGGTTTTGGAGCAGTGGCTTCTTCCTTGCTGAGCGGCCTTTCAGGTTATGTCGATATAGGACTCGTTTTACTGTGGATATAGATACTTTTGTACCTGTTTCCTCCAGCATCTTCACAAGGTCCTCTGCTGTTGTTCTGGGAATGATTTGCACTTTTCACACCAAAGTATGTTAATCTCTAGGAGACAGAACGCATCTCCTTCCTGAGCGGTATGACGGCTGCGTGGTCCCATGGTGTTTATACTTGCGTACTATTGTTTGTACAGATGAACGTGGTACCTTCCGGCGTTTGGAAATTGCTCCCAAGAATGAACCAGACTTGTGGAGGTCTACAATTTTATTTCTGGGGTCTTGGCTGATTTTTTTATTTATTTTTCTATGATGTCAAGCAAAGAGGCACTGAGTTTGAAGGTAGGCCTTGAAATACATCCACAGGTACACCTCCAATTAACTCAAATTATGTCAATTAGCCTATCGGAAGCTTCTAAGCCATGAGATAATTTTCTGGAATTTTCCAAGCTGTTTAAAGGCCCAGTCAACTTAGTGTATGTAAACTTCTGACCCCCTTGAATTGTGACACAGTGAATTCTAAGTGAAATAATCTGTAAACAATTGTTGGAAAAAGTACTTGTGTCATGCACAAAGTAGATGTCCTAACCGACTTTCCAAAACTATAGTTTGTTAACAAGAAATTAGTGGAGTGGTTGAGAAACACTTAGGTTGGAGTCATTAAAACTCGTATGTAAACTTCCGATTTCAACTATAGCTTTAAATGGCATTTTATATATGTTATATATTTCTATCATGTCAAAACTGGAATTTCTACTCAAAGGTTGTAAAAGTATGCTAGACATTTATAGAATCAATCATACATAGTTTGATGTTTCTGTGACAAACATTGAATTAGTTATTGATTTATACTGCTTTAAATGGCATTTTATGTATTTCTATAAAATCCAAACTGGAATCTTTCCTCAAAAGAAAGGTTGTAAAAGTATGCTAGACATTTATAGAATAAATCTGACCTAGTTTGATGATTCTGTCATCAGTTGAAACATTATTGACTTATACTGCTTTAAATGGCATTTTATGTATTTCTATAAAATCCAAACTGGAATCTTTCCTCAAAAGAAAGGTTGTAAAAGTATGCTAGACATTTATAGAATAAATCTGACCTAGTTTGATGATTCTGTCATCAGTTGAAACATTATTGATTTATACTGCTTTAAATGGCATTTTATGAATTTCTATAAAATCAAAACTGGAATCTTTCCTTAAAACAAAGGTTGTAAAAGTATGCTAGAGATTTATAGAATAAATCATACCGAGTTTGGTGAATGTCTGTTGAATGGCTGAATGTGTGAATATAACACCAACTTTACCTCAGTGAGTGTTTGAAGGGGTACGGGACTATAAAACGTTTGGGAACCACTGGTCTATGCAATACATTGAATAAGACAAGGATGCAACATTGTTTTTAATGATTTACAAACAAACCATGTCCGATATTTTGCAGCAGACACGTTAAACAAGTGATAAATGTCCTGATTTGTGATAATGCACATCAAGTGAACTTGTGAGTGTGCACTATGAGTAACATCCAGGTGCATCTGTTGTCAATTAGAAGGCATCAGACTGGTTCTGGAATAACCAAAACCTTAATTTAACACCACCACTGATTTGAAATGGAAAAATCAAGTTCTCTATATAGAAGACTTATTCAACTAAATCTGAGGCACAACAGTTTTATTTGTTTAGTAACAACTGATTTTAAGAAAGTGTGTAGGACTTTAGTCTATAATATAATACTGGTCACTTACACTTAAGGCTTGAATGAAGAAATATGCTTGGTATACTAATAATGCTCAAACAGTTTAAGAACACCTAAAATAAGACTTCTTAAAGAACAAAATGCATTCAATCAAAACAGGACAAACACTATTGATTAATGTACTGCATTGTTGAGGAGCTAGCACAATTACTTTGCTGCACCTTTTATACTTGCTGTAAACCGTGACGAATGTGATTTGACAAAATATATAGGTGCACATTTTCAATGTGTCACACACAAAAGCAAGATTCCAATGTCCATTATTGTATGACAAACATTTGGCAGTTAATAGTCCTTGACTCCTTGGGCTATATATAAAAAAATACAAATGAAAACGCTTGCCAAAATGATACACTGCAGGCGTACAGGCATAAAATATTTGGGCAGAAAATAACACTTGTCTGCTCTACTTGATTGGACAATATGGCAAACAAGTGTATCACCAACCAGGCAGCCAATGTTAAGTCAAATAAAATGTCACTAAAACTGGGCACATTTGAGTTTTTTCCCATTTCATAGACCAGATGAAGCAGAATGAAAACGTGTATATAAATATTGAGCAACGAAAAATAATGGTGCTATGTGTAGTGCATGGTGTGTGGGACGTTCTCACAGTAGTATATATGATTATGACTGATACATCAAGTAGTCTCTTGATTATCATGCATGTTTTGGTTAACCTGCTTTCAGACAGTTGTTGATCCCAAAAGACAAGGCCACATTTCTCCACAGCTACATCTGGAGAGGAAGACCTACTTTACTTCTCCTTTGTGCTCGACAGACCAACGACTCAATATAGGCACATACGGACTCTTGGTACCCACTCATCCTTTTAAGACGGAGGACACAGACAACACTTATTGGGGACAAAGGTGCCTGGACAGCTAGATAAGAAACTAGATTGGAAGCCCAGTATTGGGTCACACTGTGGTTCTCACATCGAGGTTCTGTTGGTCGTGTTGAAATCAGCTGGTCCCTTGCTGGAGCATAAGCAGACCAGCCCTTTCATGGTACTGTTTCACTTTTGCCTCAGCCACCTTTGCTGACAGGTCCATCGGTTTCTCAAAGAAGTTGACTAGCTGCTGTTCTGTGAGGAGAGAAGCCAGGATCTGAGCGTAGCTGACCGCCCACTCGCTCTGACTCTCAGACCCTGAACTCTTGCTGGTCCCCTCCTTTCTCTCTCCTTCTTCTTCTTCTTTGGTGCTGAAGACGGGGTGGTCTTCTTGACTCCCCTCCCTGTGATCGTCCTCTACCTCGTCTCCGGCCCCACCCTCGCTGCTGACCTCTGACCCTGAGCAGCGGCTGCGGTGCCCGACCTCGCCGATCTGCAGCACCAGGCTGGTCACTGTAGCGATGGCCTGAAAGAGCTCATTCTCGTCTGGGTTGCCATGGAACATGCTGTAGAGGGTCTTACAGAACTGGATGAACTCCCTCTGTAGAAAACAACAATACAAGTTTATTGTGACTTACTTAGTACCTTTCAATGACTCTTTGTTTGATAGATCCCTGATTGAATTAATTTTTTTATTGTATGTACCTGGTTCATTGGAGGTACAGGTTGCTCCACATCCTTCTCCTTCTCTTTAGCCAGGTCTTTCAACATCTGTTTCAACTGTTCCTGAAAGTCTCTCATCTCCCCTTCAACATGAACACACACATCAGGCGCTACATCAACGTGATAATCTAAACAGACCTGCGCTGTAAATGTGAATCTGGAACAGTGTGTGAATACTTACCATTGGGCAGCTCTACATGGAGTGGTCTGGTAGTGGACAGCTGAGGGCTCCTCAGTGGAGACGGGTCATCCTCACTCTCTGTCAGGGCTACAGGAAACAGTCCCATTATGAAGAATGTTCATCTCTAGTTAATTCATCAATCAAATATATTGTATAAAGTCCTTTTTACATCAGCAGTTGTCACAAAGTGCACATGTTATTTAAAGCTAATTGCATGTCCAACTAAAGTACATGAAAGAGAAGCAAAAACACCACAGGAAAGCTATGTGACCCACCTGGAGGTATGTGCAAACGATACAGTAATCTGACCTTTTCATTCAGTTCCTCACAGTATAGCGTATCTGAAACGGAGAGACACACACACAGACATGTCATTGGCCTTAAATAACAATGTGTGTCAATAAATGAAAGGTTAGTGCTTATACTGTCAGTAAATTCTAGGTTAGTGTTTATTCTGAATGATAGAGGGCCACAGAGGGAGCCCTTCAGATGTGTGAGTTTAAGAGGTGAATTTACATCATCTTGATCTTCCTCTACTTCAGTGGTTCTCACTGTACTGTACACAACATCTACTCCTAAAAGCCTTGGCTGGATATTGATTCCCATAAAAGCTTTGTGGGCTGAATTCCAGATGCCCATAAAAGCTTAGTGGGCAGGTTTCCAATGTTCATGGCTGATATGCCTTACAAGGGAATTTGGATGTGAGATAGCCTGGTGTATGTTTTCGTATACACTTGCAGGCATAGTCACGCACACAAACTCATATTACACACACAGTCTCTCTTCAGGCACTCACTCACTCTCCCTCCCTTTAGACACACACCCTCCCTCTCTTTCTTTCTCTTTCACACACAAACACTCACTCACATACCCAGCCACCCAGCAAACTCTCTGAAGGTGATGAGTGAGTCTCTGTCCTGGTCCAGTAGTGTGAAGGTCCGGTGAGCCACGGTGTCAGTATGGAAGCCACAAAGCCAGGGAACCAGCAGCATGTACAGGCTCTTGAACTGGACCCGGTCCACTCTGTACTGCTCCACATAGGGCCGGCCTGGGTCATGGTGCTGGAGGGCCAATGTGGTGCCCCCATCGCCCCAGTACAGGTTGATGAAGTGCTCTGTCTATAAGACAAACAGAAACAGATGTGTTGTTGTACAGTTGGACTATAAGCAGAGGATGTTATTATTGTGTTCTGGCAATGCCTTTCTTAGTGGTCCTGGGAAGATAAATGAAGGTTGAATTGAACTGAAGTACCTTGAAGAGGTCGTAGACATCAGCCAGGTTTTCAGGGGAGAGAGAGACATCTGGGGTCACCACCCTGAGCTAAATACACAGAGAGAGAGGGGAATGGTCAGAGAAGTTTGGAGAGGAAAAGCATAAG
Source organism: Salmo trutta (assembly GCF_901001165.1). Classification (NCBI taxonomy): domain Eukaryota; kingdom Metazoa; phylum Chordata; class Actinopteri; order Salmoniformes; family Salmonidae; genus Salmo; species Salmo trutta. The sequence continues at coordinate 27,846,322 of NC_042980.1, read as the reverse complement.
GTTTGTGACTGTTTATGTGAAATGAGAGAACCACCGCATTCTCCTTGGTGGTGTCCTCGTGTGCTTGGAGAACCTGGATCCGGTGTCTGCATCGCAACTTCTCTATTTGTCTCACCGTCAGGTCTCCAAATTTCTGACAAGACAGAACACACAATGAGAACAAAGATCAGCTCCACACTGTCACCACAACCCTCTGGTGGTGTGGAGGGAGTATTGCAGTGCCGTCTGACCTCATAGGAGTCAGCGATGAGGTCAGTGATCAGGGTGTGTTGTTTTACAGGCGGTCTGCCCTCCTCCTCCCCACTCTGAGACAAGAGAGGGTGAGGGGCAGGGGGAGATGGACCCTCATCATACTTCACCTGGTCCAGAAAACTGCAGACAGAGCCAAGAGTGAAAATAAAAGGCATGATTAACTATTAACATCCCACACATCAGGGTTGACCAATCTTGTCTACAGAGTGCCTGTGTGTGCAGGCTTTTGTTTCCGTCAAGCATTACCCAGTGAGGATCATGAGTGCCTGGCCGTCGTCTGCACTAGCACAAAGTGCCGTAGCGTTAGCATCCAGCACAGCTAGCCCCAGCTGGAAGATGGCTTTGATGCCGTGAAAGAAGAAGCAGTCTACCACACAGACAGCGCTGCGGAAGGGAAGCACGCTGAGGAAGAGGGTGAGAAACCAGGACAGGGAGATGGAAGAGAGGGGGGAGAGGTCGGGAATGTGCTCAGCCAGCTCGGGAAGACGCTCCCGGATCAGCTCCTCAAACACTGACTGGTCCACCTGAGCACCTGCAAACACAAACAAGTGGAAATCTACAATATTATAGATAAACACACACATACAAGTATAAAATCAAATATATTTTTTATCCCATCAAAGGAAATGGGTTTTGGTCTCATGGAAATACTATGGGTGCATACTCATGATGTATACTCATTGTGAAATATCCCAGATAAGTTCTATTTTAAAGACTATTTGAACCAGGAAGTTGCCTGGAGATTAACAATCTATTTTCTAAGGAGAATAAGTAAACAACTGCCGTTTCAAAGCAGAACAGGCCAGACACTCATTCAGACAGAACAGTTAAAGGAAGAGGAAATGACTTTGAACGCATTTCATATGTGCCATAAATAAATAGCAACACAAAGCAGAGGAAATTAGCTTGTGTTTCAGCACACGCTTCACATGGCTAAAGAAAGCCTTTGGATATTGTTGGCTCCAATGGCAGTCGGGGCAGAAAAACAGCCCTGACAGAATAAACATGCCACAAGGAAACCACATTCAAATCACCTAAACACCAGAACAGCTCTACAGGAAAATGCATGTGTATTAATAGTCTCTCTGCTGTCTTTGATAGTACTTCTCTAATGTACAATACTAGCTGAAGTAAACAAACCATCGCTGTAGTAAAACTACTGTAGTAACAATAGCAGTAGCAGTGGTACACCTATACAGGTCAGTTTGACCTCTCACCTATGACTCTGCGGTTGAAGTAGTCAGGTAGCATTCTCTCACACACAGCCACTAGCAGTGAGAAGGCCTCCTCCTCTTTAGTGTACAGCAGCAGCACAGATGCCAGGATATTCATCGACTAAAAAGACAGACAGACAGTCAGTTATACTGTCTGTAGCTGTATGGTTATGGACACTGGACACACTATACAGTTGACTGTACACATGTGCACACACTGTGACATACTGTATGGTGGTGGGTACCTTACCTGGCAGTAGCCAATCTTGGGGTTGCGGTGGGCATATGCGGTGAGGACGCGGCGCAACGCGGCAATGCCTTTGACGTTCTGGAAGGCGGGGTGGTCTGGCAGCGAGCGGTGCAGGTCTCTCTCGATCTCCTCCGTGGCCAGACTGCTTTGCCCCATAGACTCTGTCACCAGCCCCGAGTAGTAGCCTGGGTGGGATGCCAACTCTGATGAGGCATCTGCGTTTCCAGGGGGAAAGGTATCAGTGTTACACAGCAACAGCATATAACCACATACATGAAGGCCTGGTCAGACAACATCCCCTTTCCCTTTCCTTTCGATCTAAAAGGAATGGATAAATCACCTTTCCGGTTCCTTCAGATCTGCAAACACCAAAAAGGTAGGGGTTACTTTGGGACTAATCTCTCATAGACAGATGACAAGCATCTGACTAATTACGCAAGACTTTAGTTCTGGGTTAACCGAGATTACTTTGGGACAAGGCTTGTTTTTTAAAAACTAGCTCTTTCCCTTTGTTGACTCCCCCTCTAGGATGTGAAAGGATGCTTTCAGATCATTGAGAGGGAGTAAACATGGACATAGGATAGTTTGATATGGGGCCAAAGAAAACAGTCTGTTCAGTTCTATCCCAGTGAGTGGTGAAGCCACAATTGGTTGCCTGCTTGTTTCTGGTGCAGTGTGTGCAGGGTGCTCACAGGCCTAATTGCTTGTTTTCATTGGAGATGAGGTCATGAGTTATTTGTATGCCCACTAAATCCTGCTGCTCTGGATTCCATATTACATTACATTTGATGCTAACAGTTATGGTAAAGTAGGGTACCTGAGAATGGACTCTACAATGTTCTAAAAAAGGGAACTGCTTGCCTGGTAAAAGCCACTCCACAAACTTTAAGATAAAATGGCACATACTAGAATTGCTAGGTATGGTACTGTACACAGGAAAGGAACAGAAAGTAGGCAGTCAAGCACAACACAGAACAGCACTCTCTCTCCTTTGGGGATATACAAATATCTACCCTAACCATAACTCCACCATTAAATATACACTATATATACAAAAGTAAGTGGACACCCATTCAAATTAGTGGATTTGACTATTTCAGCCACACCCGTTGCTGTCAGGTGTATAAAATCGAGCACACAGCCATGCAATGTCCATAGACAAACATTGGCAGTAGAATGAGCTTACTCAGTGACTTTCAATGTGGCACTGTCATAGGATGCCACCTTTCCAACAAGTCAGTTTGTCAAATTTCTGCCCTGCTAGAGCTGCCCCGGTCAACTGTAAGTGCTGTTATTGTGAAGTAGAAACGTCTAGGAGCAACAATGGCTCAGCCGCGAAGTGGTAGGCCACACAAGCTCACAGAACGGGACCGCCGAGTGCTTAAGCGTGTAAAAAAAATCGCCTGTCAACGGTTGCAACACTCACTACCGAGTTCCAAACGGCCTCTGGAAGCAACGTCAGCACAAGAACTGTTCGTCGGGAGCTTCATGAAAAAAGTTTCCATGGCCGAGCAGCCGCACACAAGCCTAAGAACATCATGCACAATGCCAAGCGTCTGTTGGAGTGGTGTAAAGCTTGCCGCCATTGGACTCTGGAGCAGTGGAAACGCGTTCTCTGTGATGAATGATGAATCCCGCTTCACCATCTGGCAGTACGATGGACGAATCTGGGTTTGGCGGATGCCAGGATAACGCTACCTAACCGAATGCATATTGCCAACTGTAAAGTTTGGTGGAGGAGGAATAATGGGGCTGTTTTTCATGGCCCCTTAGTTCCAGTGAAGGGAAATCTTAACGTTACAGCATACAATGACATTCTAGACAATTCTGTGCATCCAAATTTGTGGCAACAGTTTGGTGAAGGCCCTTTTCTGTTTCAGCATGACAATGCCCCCATGCACAAAGCAAGGTCCATACAGAAATGGTTTGTCAAGATCGGTGTTGAAGAACTTGACTTGCCTGCACAGAGCCCTGACTTCAACCCCATCGAACACCTTTGGGATGAATTGGAACACCGACTGCGAGCCAGGCCTAATCACCCAACATCAGTGCCTGACCTCACTAATGCTTATGGCTGAATGGAAGCAAGTTTCTGCAGCAATGTTCCAATATCTAGTGGAAAGCCTTACCAGAACGGTGGAGGCTATAGCAGCAAAGGGGGGACCAACTCCATATTAATGCCCATGATTTTAGAATGAGATGTTCAACAAGCAAGTGTCCACATACTTTTGGTCATGTTATTATAGTAACCAATGACCTCAGACTCCTCCGTCCCTCACCAGAGAAGGTCATCCACAGCTCTCCCCGTAGCGACTCTGGTATCCCCATGGCAACCAGCTTCTGGATCTTCTCTGTGCGGAACATGTGGACACCTCGACCGTACTCTGGGAAGTGGTCCTCCCACAGACGCTCTTTCACCTGCTCCATGGTCTACAGGACACACACAACCTTCAGCAAACCGAGTATAGAACTGTAAGCACATTCTTAGCACTATTAACCACAATAGCCGTGGCCTGTATTAGGAGGTCAAGTTACCCAGGATGCCAGCCAGGGGGAGAACAGGGATCAATATGTGTAAATAATAAAAGAGATGTACTGAGTCACAACTTCATCCCAGGCCTGCCACTATATCACATTTAGCATACCCTGGTTTCCAGTCTGTTTCTGATTCGTTTTACTGCATTTTTGGTATGACAACAACAAAGGAGTTGCTGTGTCGTTCTTCAATTATGTTGGCATTTGTTTTTTTATGTATGGGGGTACATCTTCCCATCCTAAATTTACGAATATGGTAGCTTAATGACTTTAAATATATTTTTTTCATATTATGATACCATTGTGCGACTATTAGGAGTAGTAACATGAATCATGGTAACACCAATGAGACAATTTAGGTAAATTAGTATTTTATGAAATTAATGCCACAAAAGTTCCTCAATTCTTTAAAAATAATTTACTAAACTGATATGATTCATAATCACCAATACACTTTGGAACAAATAAATCAATCATGTACACTGTTTTAGATGTTATATGTGCAACCAGAGGGAAAAACATTCTAGACCACCTTTTACTCCACACACAGAAACACGTACAAAGCTCTCCCTCGCCCTCCATTTGGCAAATCTGACCATAATTCTATCCTCCTGATTCCTGCTTAAAAGCACAAATTAAAGCAGGAAGCACCAGTGACTCAGTCTACAAAAAAGTGGTCAGATGAAACAGATGCAAAACTACAAAATTGTTTTGCTAGCACAGACTGGAATATGTTCCGGGATTCTTCCGATGGCTTTGAGGAGTACACCACATCAGTCACTGACTTTATCAATAAGTGTATCGAGGACGTCGTCCCCACAGTGACTGTACGTACAATTGAAGTCGGAAGTTTACATACACTTAGTTTGGAGTCATTAAAACTCGTTTTCAACCACTCCACAAATGTGTTGTTAACAAACTAGAGTTTTGGCAAGTCGGTTGGGACATCTAACTTGTGCATGACACAAGTAATCTTTCCAACAATTGTTTACAGACAGATTATTTCACTTATAATTCACTGTATCACAATTCCAGTGGGTCAGAAGTTTACATACTCTAAGTTGACTGTGCCTTTAAACAGCTTGGAAAATTCCAGAAAATGATGTCATGGCTTCAGAAGCTTCTGATAGGCTAATTGACATCATTTGAGTATATTGGAGGTGTACCTGTGGATGTATTTCAAAGCCTACTTTCAAACTCAGTGCCTCATTGCTTGACATCATTGGAAAATCAAAATAAATCAGCCAAGACCTCAGAAAACAAATGTAGACCTCCACAAGTCTGGTTCATCCTTGGGAGCAATTTCCAAACGCCTGAAGGTACCACGTTCATCTGTACAAACAATAGTACGCAAATATAAACACAATGGGACCACGCAGCCGTCATACCGCTCTTTGTCTTCTAGAGATGAACTTACTTTGGTGCGAAAAGTTCAAATCAGTCCCAGAACAGCAAAGGACCTTGTGAAGATACTGGAGGAAACAGGTACAAATGCATTTATAGCCACAGTAAAACGAGGCCTATATCGACATAACCTGAAAGGCCGCTCAGCAAGGAAGAAGCCAATGCTCCAAAACCACCACAAAAAAAGCCAGACAACAGTTTGCAACTGCACATGGGGACAAAGATCGTACTTTTTGGAGAAATGTCCTCTGGTCTGATGAAACAAAAATAGAACTGTTTGGCCATAATGACCATCGTTATGTTTGGAGGAAAAAGGGGGATGTTTGCAAGCCGAAGAACACCATCCCAACCGTGAAGCACAGGGGTGGCAGCATCATGTTGTGGGTGTGCTTTGCTGCAGGAGGGACTGGTGCACGTCACAAAATAGATGGCATCATGAGGGAGGACAATTATGTGGATATATTGAAGCAACATCTCAAGACATCAGTCAGGAAGTTAAAGCTTGGTCACAAATGGTCTTCCAAATGGACCATGACCCCAAGCATACTTCCATAGTTGTGGCAAAATGGCTTAAGGACAACAAAGTCAAGGTATTGGAGTGGCCATCACAAAGCCCTGACCTCAACCTATAGAACATTTGTGGGCAGAACTGAAAAAGCGTGTGCGAGCAAGGCGGCCTACAAACCTGACTCAGTTACACCAGCTCTGTCAGGAGGAATGGGCCAAAATTCACCCAACTTATTGTGGGAAGCTTGTGGAAGGCTACCTGAAACATTTGACCCAAGTTAAACAATGTAAAGGCAATCCTACCAAATACTAATTGAGTGTATGTAACTTCTGACCCACGGAATGTGATGAAAGAAATAAAAACTGAAATCATTTTCTCTACAATTATTCTGACATTTCACATTCTTAAAATAAAGTGGTGATCCTAACTGACTGAAGACAGGGAATTTGTACTATGATTAAATGTCAGGAATTGTGAAAAACTGAGTTTAAATGTATTTGGCTAAGGTGTATGTAAACTTCCCACTTCAACTGTACATACCCCCACCAGAAGCCATAGATTACAGGCAACATTCGCACTGAGCTAAAGGGTAGAGCTGCCGCTTTCAAGGAGTGGGACTCTAACCTGGAAGCTAATAAGAAATCCCGCTATGCCCTCTGACGAACCATCAAACAGGCAAAGTATCAATACAGGACTAAATCGAATCGTACTACACCGGCTCCGATGCTCGTCGGATGTGGCTGGGCTTGCAAACTATTACAGACTACAAAGGGAAGCGCAGCCGAGAGCTGCCCAGTGACACGAGCCTACCAGACAAGCTAAATAACTTCTAGGCTCGCTTTGAGGCAAATAACACTGAAACATGCATGAGAGCACCAGCTGGTCCGGATGACTGTGTGATCACGCTCTCCGCAGCCGATGTGAGTAAGACCTTTAAACAGGTCAACATTCACAAGGCCGCAGGGCCAGACGGATTACCAGGACGTGTACTCCGAGCATGCGCTGACCAACTGGCAAGTGTCTTCACTGACATTTTCGATCTCTCCCTGTCTGAGTCTGTAATACCAACATGTTTCAAGCACACCACCATAGTCCCTGTGCCCAAGAACACTAAGGTGACCTGCCTAAATGACTACCGACCCGTAGCACTCACGTCTGTAGCCATGAAATGCTTTGAAAGGCTGGTCATGGCTCACATTAACACCATTATCCCAGAAACCCTAGACCCACTCCAATTTGCATACCGCACCAACAGATCCACAGATGATGCAATCTCTATTGCACTCCACACTGCCCTTTCACACCTGGACAAAAGGAACACCTATGGGAGAATGCTATTCATTGACTACAGCTCAGCGTTCAACACTATAAGCTAAGGACCCTGGGACTAAACACCTCCCTCTGCAACTGGATCCTGGACTTCCTGACGGGCCGCCCCCAGGTGGTGAGGGTAGGTAACAACACATCAGCTACGCTGATCCTCAACATGGGGGCCCCTCAGGGGTGTGTGCTCAGTCCCCTCCTGTACTCCCTGTTCACTCATGACTGCACGGCCAGGCACGACTCCAACACCATCATTAAGTTTGCTGATGACACAACAGTGGTAGGCCTGATCACTGGCAACGATGAGACAGCCTATAGGGAGGAGGTCAGAGACCTGACCGTGTGGTGCAAGGACAACAACCTCTACCTCTACGTGACCAAGACAAAGAAGATGATTGAGGACTACAGGAAAAGTAGGACCGAGCACGCCCCCATTCTCATCGACGGGGCTGTAGTGGAGTAGGTTCAGAGCTTCAAGTTCCTTGGCGTCACATCACCAACAAACTAACATGGTCCAAGCACACCAAGACAGTCGTGAAGAGGGCATGAGAAAACCTATTCCCCCTCAGGAGACTGAAAAGATTTGGCATGGGTCCTCAGATCCTCAAAAGTTTTTACAGCTTTACAGCTGTACCATCGAGAGCATCCTGACAGGTTGCATCACTGCCTGTGGCCTACGACTCCAAAGGTTTTGAGAATGACACAAATATAAATTTTCACAGTCTGCTGCCTCAGTTTGTATGATGCCAATTTGCATATACTCCAGAATGTTATGAAGAGTGATCAGATGAATTGCAATTAATTGCAAAGTCCCTCTTTGCCATGCAAATTAACTGAATCCCCAAAAACATTTCCACTGCATTTCAGCCCTGCCACAAAAGGACCAGCTGACATCATGTCAGTGATTCTCTCGTTAACACAGGTGTGAGTGTTGACGAGGACAAGGCCGGAGATCACTCTGTCATGCTGATTGAGTTCGAATAACAGACTGGAAGCTTCAAAAGGAGGGCGGTGCTTGGAATCATTGTTCTTCCTCTGTCAAACATGGTTACCTGCAAGGAAACACATGCCGTCATCATCGCTTTGCACAAAAAGGGCTTCACAGGCAAGGATATTGCTGCCAATAACATTACACCTAAATCAACCATTTATCGGATCATCAAGAACTTCAAAGGAGAGTGGTTCAATTGTTGTGAAGAAGGCTTCAGGGTGCCCAAGAAAGTCCAGCAAGCGCCAGGACCGTCTCCTACAGTTGATTCAGCTGCGGGATCGGGGCACCACCAGTACAGAGCTTGCTCAGGAATGGCAGCAGGCAGGTGTGAGTGCATCTGCACGCACAGTGAGGCGAAGACTTTTGGAGGATGGCCTGGTGTCAAGAAGGGCAGCAAAGAAGCCACTTCTCTCCAGGAAAAACATCAGGGACAACTGATATTCTACAAAAGGTACAGGGATTGGACTGCTGAGGACTGGGGTAAAGTCATTTTTTCTGATGAATCCCCTTTCCGATTGTTTGGGGCATCCGGAAAAAAGCTTGTCCGGAGAAGACAAGGTGAGCGCTACCATCAGTCCTGTGTCATGCCAACAGTAAAGCATCCTGAGACCATTCATGTGTGGGGTTGCTTCTCAGCCAAGGGAGTGGGCTCACTCACAATTTTGCCTAAGAACACAGCCATGAATAAAGAATGGTACCAACACATCCTCAGAGAGCAACTTCTCCCAACCATCCAGGAACAGCTTGGTGATGAACAATGCCTTTTCCAGCATGATGGAGCACCTTGCCATAAGGCAAAAGTGATAACTAAGTGGCTCGGGGAACAAAACATCAATATTTTGGGTCCAGGGCCAGGAAACTCCCCAGACCTTAATCCCATCGAGAACTTGTGGTCAATCCTCAAGAGACGGGTGGACAACCCACAAATTCTGACAAACTCCAATCATTGATTATGCAAGAATGGGCTGCCATCAGTCAGGATGTGGCCCGGAAGTTAATTGACAGCATGCCAGGGTGGATTGCAAAGGTCTTGAAAAAGAAGGGTCAACACTGCAAATATTGACTCTTTGCATCAACTTCATGTAATTGTCAATAAAAGCCTTTGACACTTATGAAATGCTTGTAATTATACTTCAGTATACCATAGTAACATCTGACAAAAATATCTAAAGACACTGAAGCAGCAAACTTAGTGAAAATGTATATTTATGTCATTCTCAAAACTTTTGGCCACGACTGTACATATTACCTCAATTACCTTGACACCGGTGCCCCCACACATTGACACATTGACTCTGTACCGGTACCCCCTGTATATAGCCCAGCTATTGTTATTTACTGCTGTTCTTTAATTATTTAAAGAGCAGCAGTAAATAAGGCGGTAACACCAATGACATAAAACTGAGTGACACACATTTTACTGGTAAAAAAAGGGTATTTTAATAGCCGTATTTGTTTTTGTTGATCTATACAATATATTAAATACTTTTGTTCACTGTCTAGGATTCAAAATAATAGATATCTCTAAATCCCCAAAACATGTCACTATACCTCTCTCTACATATCACTGTCACGTCCTGACCAGTTAAGGGGTTATTTGCTATTGTAGTTTGGTCAGGGCGTGGCAGGGGGGTGTTTGTTTTATGTGGTTTGGGGTTTGTTGGGCTATGTTCCTATGTAAGAGGGGTGTTTGTTTAGAGTGTTTCGGGGTGTGTTGGGCTATGTTCTTGTCCGTTTATTTCTATGTTAGTTCTAGTCTTTCTATTTCTATGTTTAGTTAATGGGGTTGACCTTCAATTGGAAGCAGCTGCTCCTCGTTGCTTCTGATTGAAGGTCCTATGTATAAGGGTGTTTTTTGTAATGGGATTTGTGGGTAGTTGTCTCCTGTTTTGGTGTCTGTGCACCTGACAGGACTGTTTTATGTTGTTCGTTGTTTTTGTATACGTGAGTTGTTTGTTTTTCCTTTTAAATTTAATAAAGAAGACGAGTATGCACGTTCCCGCTGCACCTTGGTCCAATCCTTATGACGCCCGTTACAATCACCAGTGGGACAAGCCAATTTTCTTGCCCCCAGTAGTTTTTACAATGCATACAAATAAATGTTTTGCAGTATAAAGGACTTACATATGCTCTTATTAAATAACAGTCAAATAAATTAAAAATGTATTATTTGTAATGTTTTTGTAATTTTAAAGTGTTTTTACATGGTGCCAAAATCAAGAGACAGCATTTACCACCGGAATTCAAGAATCACCCTAATTCACAATGCTAAACATCAAGCCTAGACTGAAAACACATTGGCCAATGTAGTTCTGATATGGCTGCAGCCACCATTATTATGGTATCTGCTATCTAAACACCATAATAATAGAGTCCCTATTCATATCAGGCCTACAGCCTATGGGGCGCCAGTTTCCATACTCACAGACATGCTGTTGTTGGGGTCAAGTTGAGAGTGATGGTAGCATGCCATCAGAGCCTCTGTGTTCATTGTTTGACGTAGTGGTCTCTCCTCGATATCCTCCCCGTCACAGTACATGGTGTCATAGCAGAAGGTGTAGTAGGGAGACGAGGAGGTCTGGAGCAGCCAAACACCAGAATTAGTCAAATATACACAATTAATATACAGTAATTCTGCTTTGTGGACTAGGCCTGTTGGGCATCACCATGAGATATGATGTGTGTAATTGACAACAGACATTTAGCAGTTAGTAGTGTTGCTGTAGCATACCAGAGATTTCTTGCTGCGGAACATGGAGTGTTTCCATTGCAGGGCTCTGAGGCGTGATGTCAGGCTGTCCACCAGGCTGTCTCTGTCCTGCAGCTCGATCAGCTGGAAGGCTTTCTTACTCCTCACGCTGACGATCACTGGGTTCGGCAGCAGGCTGGTGCTCTCCGCCTTCTCTATGGAGATCACCTGACAATAAAACAGGAGGAGACAGGGGTCAATGGTGAACAGCCAAAGAAATGACTGTAGCGCTATTTACTTGTAAAACAGTAATAAACTATGAATAACTTTTATGCATAGCAGAGCCAGAAAATACATCTATATATAGCTTAATGTATGACTGACTGGTATATAATGTAGATAACCATGGTAAAGCTAAAGGTGTAAACTCTAACACTTCCAACAACACTGTGTAAACAGCAGTAGCCACATTCCACCTGTTACACTTTAACCAGCAGAGAAGCAGGGTCAACATAGTATGTTTGAGAAGCCAAAATACACCACCCCTCCAAAATACACCACCTCTAGCACAAAATACACTGCAGTACACAGATAAAGGCTCTCCTCTGGGAAGGCTGGATTAAGCTTAAGAGCTAGGCTAGGGGAACTTGTGAGGGATTTTTGTGTGAGACCTTTCTATAAATCAAATAGGGAGGCACTGCAATATGGTACTATGGGTACCTCTGAGAGAGGGATAAGCAGGCTGCAGTGGCCCTCCTCTCGGCTGGCGAAGCATAGGTAGCTGTCGGTGGTGAAGAGTGTTCCTGTTGTGTGACAGCGGGCATGGGGCGTCCACACTGAACACAGCGCCACCTCCTGAAGACGTTCGCCCCGCGGTAGCCGAAATAGAGCTAGGACATATGTCCTCAACGCCTGCTCCTCCAGAACCCTGAGGGGGAAGAGTTAGAGGGACACTCAGAAAGAGATACTTAGCTGGCAGGGGGGAAAGAGACACAGTGTGACACAAACAGTGAAACGTTCTGTTGCAAATGAGCGACAGCTAGGAATTCAACCTCCAGTATAGAGACAGGGAGAGTGTAAATGAGAGATTGTGTGTGAATCCTCACGGCCTTGTTGCCTTGTGACCCAGACATTTCTGACTGAGAGAGTCAGGAACACTTGAATGGTAATTCCACCACTTTTCAATCTCATTTTCATTATCTCCAGCACCATACAAGTGTCTACATATGTGGAAATTGCATATTTCTACATTTACTTCTACTCAATGACATCATCAAAAGTTTAAACATTTAAAAAAACGTTGATTTTCAAACACTATGAGATTCACGGTGACGTGGGGAGCAAGAAAATACCCTCCCTATGGCTAGAAACTCATTGCAGGTTTTGAAAATCACTGTTTCTTTACTTTTAATCCTACCCTGTTTTTTAGGACCTTTTGTTCTTATCTTTTTAACCAATGATCATAAAAACGCGTTTTCAAATCAAATGTTATTTGTTACATGCGCCGAATACAACAGGTGCAGACCTTACCAATTGGAGCCTCCCGAGTTGCGCAGCGGTCTAAGGCACTGCATCGCAGTGCTTGAGGCGTCACTACAGATCCAGGTTCGACCCCAGGCTGTCACATCCGGCCGTGACCGGGGGTCCCATAGGGCGGCGCAAAATTGGCCCAGCGTCATCCGGGTTAGGGGAGGGTTTGGCCAGGGGGGGCTTTACTTGGCTCATTGTGTTCTAGTGACGCCTAAGGCACTGCATTGCAGTGCCTGCAGGCTGACTCCGATCGTCAGTTGAACGGTGTTTCCTCCGACACATTGGTGCAGCTGGCTTCCAGGTTAAGCGGGCAGGTGTTAAGGAGAGCAGTTTGGCGGGTCATGTTTCGGTGGATGCACGACTCGACCTTCGTCGCACCCAAGCCCATTCGGGAGTTGCAGCAAAGAGACAAGGTCGTAACTGGATCACAATTGGATATCACAAAATTGGGGAGAAATAGGTGGACAAAAAATAAAGAAAATAATAATTTACTAATTTAACTAAATTAAAAATAGTAACACAATAAATTAACAATAATGAGGCTATATACAAGGGGTACCAGTACTGAGTCAATGTGCAGGGGTACGGGGTAATTGAGGTAATATGTACACTACCGGTGAAAAGTTTTAGGACACCTACTCACTCAAGGAATTTTCTTTATTGTTACTATTTTCTACATTGCATAATAATAGTGAAGACATCAAACTATGAAATAACACGTGTCACACCCTGATCTGTTTCACCTGTCTTGGTGATTGTCTCCACCCCCCTCCAGGTGTCGCCCATCTTCCCCAATATCCCCTGTGTATTTATACCTGTGTTCTCTGTTTGTCTGTTGCCAGTTCGTCTTGTTTGTTCGGGTCAACCAGCGTTTTGTGTCTCAGCTCCTGCTTTTTCCAGTCTCTCTTTTCTCACCCTCCTGGTTTTGACCCTTGCCTGTCCTGACTCTGAGCCCGCCTACCTGACCACTCTGCCTGATCCTGAGACTGCCTGCCGACCTGTCCCTTTGCCCCCCTCTGGATCACCGACCTCTGCCTGAGCCTGCCTGCCGTCCGGTACTGTTGCCCCACATCTGGTTTACTGAATGCTGCCTGCCTTGACCTGTCTATCGCCTGCCCCTGTTGAAATATGTTTATTCGATGTGGTCTGCATCTGGGTCTTACCTTAATACCTGATAATATGGAATCATGTAGTTACCAAAAAAATGTTAAACAAATCTAAATATATTTTATATTTGAGATCTTCAAAGTAGCCACCCTTTGCATTTATGACAGCTTTGCACACTCTTGGCATTCTCTCAATCAGCTTCACCAGGAATCCTTTTCCAACAGTCTTGAAGAAGTTCCCACATATGCTGAGCTCTTGTTGGCTGCTTTTCCTTCACTCTGTGGTCAGACTCATCCCAAACCATCTCAATTTGGTTGAGGTTGGGGGATTGTGGAGGCCAGCTCATCTGATGCAGCACTCCATCACTCTCCTTCTTGGTCAAATAGCCCTTACACAGCCTAAAGGTGTGTTGGGTCCTTGCCCTGTTGAAAAACAAATGATATTCCTACTAAGCCCAAACCAGATGGGTTGATGTATCGCTGCAGAATGCTGTGGTAGCCACAGTGGTTCTGTCATAAGCGTCGTAAGGGACAGACCAAGGCGTAGCGGGTATAGTGCTCATCTTCTTTTCTTTATTTAGAGAGAACACTCAAACAAAATAAACAAACGACAAAACAGCTCCGTAAGGCACACAGGCTATACAGAAAACAACCACCCACAAACCCAAAGGAAAAAAGGGCTGCCTAAGTATGGCTTCCAATCAGAGACAACGAAAGACACCTGCCTCTGATTGGAAACCATACTCGGCCACACATAGAAAACGAACATAGAAAATGAAAACTAGAACAAATCCCCTCTAAATAAACCAACCCCAAAACACACAAAAACAACCCCCTCCTGCCACGCCCTGACCATACTACAATGACAAATGACCCCTTTACTGGTCAGGACGTGACAGGTTAACTGTGCTTTGAATTATAAATAAATCACAGTGTCACCAGTAAAGCACCCCCACACCATAACACTACCTCCTCGTAAAGCATTTACGGTGGGAAATACACATGCAGAGATCATCCGTTCACCCACACCGCGTCTCACAAAGACACGGCAGTTAGAACCAAAAATCTCCAATTTAGACTCCAGACCAAAGGACAAATTTCCACCGGTCTAATGTCCATTGGTCGTGTTTCTTGGCCCAAGCAAGTCCCATCTTCCTATTGGTGTCCATTAGTAGTGGTTTCTTTGCAGCAATTTGACCATGAAGGCCTGATTCACACAGTCTCCTGTGAACAGTTGATGCTGACATGTGTCTGTTACTTGAACGCTGTGAAGCATTTATTCGGGCTGCAATTTCTGAGGCTTGTAACTCTAAGGAACTTATCCTCTGCAGCAGAGGTAACTCTGGGACTTCCTTTCCTCATGAGAGCCAGTTTCATCATAGCGCTTGATGGCTTTTGCAACTGCATTTGAAGAAACTTTCAAAGTTCTTGAAATGTTCCGTATTGACTGACCTTCATATCTGAAAGTTATGATGGTTTGTCTTTGCTTATTTGAGCTGTTCTTGCCATAATATGGACTTGGTATTTTACCAAATAGGGATATCTTCTGTATACCCCCTTACCTTGTCACAACACAACTGATTGGCTCAAATGCATTAAGATGGAAAGAAATTCCACAAATTAACTTTTAAGAAGGCACACCTGTTAATTGAAATGCATTCCAGGTGACTACCTCATGAAGCTGGTTGAGAGAATGCCAAGAGTGTGCAAAGCTGTCATCAAGGAAAAGGGTGGCTATTTGAAGAATCTCAAATATAAAATATATTTTGATTTGTTTAACACTTTTTTGGTTACTAGATGATCCATATGTGTTATTTCATAGTTTTGATGTCTTCACTATTATTCTACAATGTAGAAAATAGTCAAAATAAAGAAAACCCTTGAATGAGTAGGTATTCGAAAACTTTTGACCAGTAGTGTACATGTAGGTAGGGATAAAGTGACTGCATAGATAATAAACAGAGAGTAGCAGCAGCGTATGTGAAGAGTGTGAAGGATTGTGAATGTATATCTGCAGTCGTGGAAAAAGTACCCAACTGTCATACTTGAGTAAAAGTACCCTAATAGAAAATGACTCAAGTAAAAGTAAAAGCAAAATTCTTCTTGAGTATGAGTCTAAAAGTATTTGTTTTAAAATATACTTAAGTATCAAAAGTAAAAGTATAAATAATTAAAAATTCCTTATGTAAAAACAACCTGATGGCACTATTTTCTTGTTTTTTTTAACTTACGGAAAGCCACGGGCACACTTCAACTTTCACACATAATTTAAAAACGAAGCATGTGTGTTTAGTGAGTCCACCAGATCTGAGGCAGTAGAGATGACCAGGGATGTTCGGTTGATAAGTGCTTGAATTTGACAATTTTCCTGTCCTGCTGTAAGGTTCTGCTTTTCTTTTCTTAGTCAACCTTGTGTTCTTTTTCTTTGTGTTCTTGAATGTAGCCCTGTTTGTGTTTTGGAACGTAGCCCTGTTTCTTTGTGTTCTGGAACGTAGCCCTGTTTCTTTGTGTTCTGGTACGTAAGCCCTGTTTCTTTGTGTTCTGGTACGTAGCCCTGTTTCTTTGTGTTCTGGAACGTAGCCCTGTTTCTTTGTGTTCTGGAATGTAGCCCTGTATCTTTGTGTTCTGGAACGTAGCCCTGTTTCTTTGTGTTCTGGAACGTAGCCCTGTTTCTTTGTGTTCTGGAACGTAGCCCTGTTTCTTTGTGTTCTGGAACGTAGCCCTGTTTCTTTGTGTTCTGGAACGTAGCCCTGTTTCTTTGTGTTCTGGAACGTAGCCCTGTTTCTTTGTGTTCTGGTACGTAGCCCTGTTTCTTTGTGTTCTGGTATGTAGCCCTGTTTCTTTGTGTTCTGGAACGTAGCCCTGTTTCTTTGTGTTCTGGTACGTAGCCCTGTTTCTTTGTGTTCTGGTACGTAGCCCTGTTTCTTTGTGTTCTGGTACGTAGCCCTGTTTCTTTGTGTTCTGGAACGTAGCCCTGTTTCTTTGTGTTCTGGAACGTAGCCCTGTTTCTTTGTGTTCTGGTACGTAGCCCTGTTTCTTTGTGTTCTGGAACGTAGCCCTGTTTCTTTGTGTTCTGGAACGTAGCCCTGTCTTTCATTTTTGGTCATTGATTTCACCTGTGTTTGTTTCTCACCTGGTCTCATCAGCTCCCTATTTACTTCATTTGTTTCTGTTTGTATGGTTGTGAGGTATTGTTTTTGACTGCCTACCTGTGTTTGATCATTGCCTGTGACCACAATTCCTGCCTTCTGCGATGGCTTAATAAACATCTGCGCGTGAATCTACACCTTTTCCTACCCGAGAATTCATTACACCTGCTAAGCATTCAAAATGTAATGAGTACTTTTGGGTGTCAAGGAAAATGTATGGAGTAAAAAGTACAATATTTTCTTAAGGAATGTAGTGAAGTACAACTAGTCACAAATATAAATAGTAAAGTACAGATACCCCAAAAAAGTCTTAAGTAGTACTTTAAAGTATTTTTACGTAAGTACTTCACTACTGTGTGTGTGTTGGAGTGTCAGTGTAGTATGTGTGAGTGTGTGGCTAGAGTTCAGTGAGTGTACCTCAAGCCTGTGCAAGAGAAAATTAGAAGAAGTAATGTAGACACTGTTTTGGTGCTGGAGATAATAAAGGAGGTTAAAAAGAGTTGCTCTTGAAATAATCCACATGTACCCACAGACAATTAGATACAGGCAGACTATTTTGGTCACTACAATTTAGGTCAGGTAATTTTTCACTTCCTGCTATGGTATTGTGATGCGGAATTTACATAAAGTCACTAGTTTGAATGATGGGGAGGGACAAAAAGATAACTCATTTGGCAAGGGTTGAATGTGAGGAAGTCACCAAATTGATTATTAAACAGTCTGTTACACCCATAGAGAGAGAACTAAATGCTCTAGCCCAGCTCAAGTACAATGTTTACCACCGCAAACTGTCATTTTACACACAAAACCTGAAACTGAAAATGTTATGGTGAATGTACTACAGGTGGAACTGAGACACGCATGTAGGCACGCACACACACAAGGAACTAAGACTGAACAAAGAACAGGGGTGTATTTATGAGCTACCTCTCCAAGTGAAGGTATAATTTCCCACAGGATAGAGCTGAAGGGCCTTCCAGTCACACTGAGACAAACACTGATTTATAACGTATGTTGCAGTGCTGTGAAGTGGAACGCGGCCCATCAATCACTACACAACTGTTCTGAGACCAGCCGGAACCCAAAACACAGGCAGTGGAACAAACAAAAAATATATTTTCCCATAGACTAACACGATAAACTGTATTCTTGTTATGGCTGAAACACCTAGGGGCAAAGTCTAGGTATTTACAAGTCTTTATGAGCTCATCAGCCTCATATAATGTCTGTCTGAAGAACATGACTGAACGTCCCTTTCGGCTCAAAGGAAGATCAGTTGCACTATGATGCTATGATTATACAAAGGATGGTCGGAAACTAAAGGGAAGTAAATCAGTTAAGATATGAGGGGTTTTCAGGAAGCACTTGATGAGGTCTCTTTTGACCAAAACAGATAAGAATGAGAACCTTATTAAATTACTGTTTATCAAACTGATTAATCAGGCAAGCAACTGTTCTAATCCTCTCAGATGATGTGAATCTGAACAAAGTCAATGATACAATCACACAAAGTCCCCTGCCCTCCTTTACACTACAATACGATACAACTTTAACTTTTTCTGCGTTACCCGCTGACCTCTTGGTGATGTTGGAGGACTGCTGGAGGACTCGGTCCAGCTCCAGGCCTTCACTGTCCAGCAGGCGTCGCAGGGCGATGTCAGCCAGCTGACCAATGACCCCAAACGCCTCATCCAGGCTCAGGAACATGGAGAAGTCCCGCTGGCACCGCCGCGTCATCACACGCACCATGTCCGTCATGAGGCCTGTGGAGACCCGCTCCAGCCTCGTCACCTCCGCCCACGGGACCACAAACTTCACTGAGGGAGAGAGAAGCGGTCAACCATTCAAAGTTCACAACCAGTAAGACTGGGGGCTATTCTGTGTGCTAATGAAAGGAAGAGCATTTAAGGGGACGGACCTTCCTTTCCCAACAGGAAGGAGTAGAAGGCCATGTGGTTGATGCTGAGGTAGAGCCAGCCCTGCCGGGGGACCCGCCCCTTCCAGCAGCAGCAGGAGTAGGTGGTGACCAGCTTCTCTGAGGAGGGCAGGCCGAAACACAGCTCAAACTTCAGCAGCGTCTCCCGGAACTTCTCAGGCTCCTCCTCCTGAGCCACCTGCCTCCCCGTTACCTCCTCCGCTATTAGACCCTGGAGGAGGAGGAGAAATAAATGAGAGAAAGAGAAAAGAGGAAGAGAAAATAAAAGGAGAGCAAGAGACACAAATAGAAAAGAAAGTCAGGAGGAGAGAGAGCAACAGTTGAGATTAGGTTGAATACTGTGATTTTTGATAGTATGCCTATAAAGTATTTACAGTGCATCACAGGTCTATAGTAGGTCTTATTCTAATAGTACAGTACCTTGACTTTCCCTTTTACGAAGCTGGCGACATCCTCCTTGTTCTCAAACACTGAGAGAGAGTGGAGTAGGTTCTGGACCAGCCAGTCCCAATGTCTGTTCATCTCTCCAACAGCAGCACCTGTATAACAACACACACACACACACACAACACCCGTCAGAGAGATAGATACACAGAGAGAGAGAGAGAAAGCTAGAGAGAGAGACAGACACATATGAGAATCAGAGAGATAGAAAGTAATGGAGAGAAATGTCAGAGAGCTTACCACAAGCTATAGTCCAGCTGACCTGTGACCCAGGCATCTGTAGTAGGATACGGAACGGTGTGACCCGGGCATTGGAGTCCAGCACTGAGTCCAGAGCTCCCACCAGAAGACCTGGACAGACCAGAGCAGTCAGACACAGAAAGAGACCAGAAAATACGGAGAAATACCATCTGACAACACAGACATGTCAATGAGCTCATTGACATATGGGAGAGAGAGGCCACATTATACCAACCCATATAATCTGAAATCACATTTTCAAAGGGTAAAACAGTTGTATTAAGCTCATAAGGCATTAATAAGATATACTCTAACATACATAATCAATGGTTAGCATTAGTGGAATGACTGTTGAACAGCAGGAAGTTTACAGATTGTGCCTTGAAGCACATGGGACACAAAGGTACCTATTACACATAATGCCAGAAGGCTAAAGTCATTACCATGTCTATCACAGTCAAGACATTCCACAGTGAGGTGCCAAGCAGAAGAAGATTGGCACTGGATAGGACATAAACTGGTACAACTTACGGTCACCAACGGTCTCATAATGGCCACATCATGTGAGAGCATAACATAGGCTTACAAGCTGTTGAGAGACTCAACACAAGTATTGCTGTTCTCTGTTTGTCACTATATTGGCCCACTAGAACCAATGGCTAATAGTATTGGATTGGAGACACCCTCCCCATATCCTCCACATATAAAGCCCCAAAGCCATGGCCTAAAAAATACAAACTTAATACAGAGCCCCTAACATCCCATCCAATATGGTTGACAGTGACACCCCAGTTGACGTTCAAAAGAAACTGCACTATTCTACCCCAAGCTTTCAATTTCCATCCAGACCTAACTAATTTGTACCTATTAGGCGTTGAGAAGGCTACATTAACCCTGGAACCAGCATTTAGGGAGAACTTTCACATCCAGTCATCCCCACCAGTCATCAGCCTAATGGAAGCAGATAGGCTCACTAATACCCTGAGGTAACAGAGCCTACACTCATCATCATAGTATCTCTTTACTCCACTGCTATTCATGGTCATGCTTTCCCACTGAGGCCAAAGACACCAAACACTAGTCCCTCTTGTCTAGTTTTAATTCTGGCTTTTCTTTGCCATTTTCAACAGAATGGAGCATTTAAGGAGCGCTAGTAAAAACAGTCCTAACAGCAACACATTACACCCCTCAACTACAATAAAAAATCAAGTTAGCAAGAACAGTCTGTTAATGATTTGGCCAATCAAATGTGTAATAAGCACACAGCAGGCAAGACAAGGCATTAGGCTTACTACGTTCAATAGGCTACATTCTAGTTGGTATGAGATCACTATCTAGTGTTTGGCATTCTCACTCCCGCCCAACCGCCCGCCACAAAAGAGGAGAGGGACGGAAGACAAACTGAACTCCTGACAAATAACCCTCTCCTGGAGCACTGAACATTCCAGACCACACCACATCTATACGCTCTGTCCATCTGCCGCTCTGAACCATGACACACTGGCAACACAAACTTATTTGTCACCAAACCGCTTACATTGTAAGTCCCAACTTAAACTACTGTAAATCATGTATTTTGTTCTGCTTATATAGTTCACTGAGTTTGTATGGCTGTGGACAATGGACATGTACAGTGTGATCAGACGTAGAGAAAATAAACCCTATGTATATAAATAAATGAAAATTCCCTTGTAGCAAAGTGCTCTTTGTGAAGCAGAAGTTATTTTAACTAGTGACACAAAATGATAGAGGTTGCAGATGTTTTTATGTTTTATCTTAATCGAATCATGGATTTCTTCTTCCAATTGATATTGTACTTGTTCTTCTCTTCATACAACAAAACATACTATGGTGTGGTTTTGTAAGAAGAGCCAACCCCATTACAACCAGGGCTTTATCTTACCTTTCACCATGGAGACAAACAAATACTGTAAATCATAACCAATTGCCGGGAGGTTTTTATATTGTTCCTTTTATGAGATGTCTACTCTCTATCCTCCTGTCCTTGATGTGTTCAGTTATGTATGAACGTCCCAATGACGATTAAACAAAAACAAAACCAGGTGGCACCTTATCAAAGTTCATCATCAGACAAACATTGTATCGAACTTAAAGAAATCAAGGAAGACCTGAAACAAAATAAATGTCTAAATACTATATGCAAAAAAGTTGCCTGTTATTGCTCCAAGCTGTTGACGACACCAAATATGGAGAAAACATTTGTTTCCCAAGTAATGCTGTGTAAAAATCCTGAGCCTATTTAAAGTGATACATTGTAGCAAGTTGCAACATTGTTTATACATGATTTGTTACTGTGTTGCAAGTGTATCACGTAGACTGGTGTATCCATATAGACTGCCAAAGCTGCTGAAATCAGACGACAGACAGTGAGATGAAGATGGGAGGGGGCGTATTACCTGTAAATTTCCCCCCTGTATCCCCATGTCCTCTTCTGCGCTGCAAAAGGAAGAAATCGTTAGATTTTTCGGTAACCCAAAGCTTCAATGCATTTTTCAGCAAAACTTCCTCCGGATTCAACCACATTCTTTCAAAACAAGAGATTGACAAAGAGAATGGACGAAAACAAAACAAAGCCGAGTGTAGTTTTTGTTGTGCTATTGATAGAATGCACACTTCTTCAGTAGTCCCACGCGTCGGAGAAAATTAGGTGATTTTCAGAATCATCCATGACTGATCTCAAGCGCTGCCCGAGATAGCAGGCGTCTTGTGCTCATATTTTCTCTCACACCCGTTGCAACTGTAGCCTACACAGCGAGCGTCTTATTTCCGCATTTAACCCAACCTTTCCTTCCCAACATCCTTCCCATAGTTCCGGCGAAAGCAAGGAAGTTTAATTTCACTGTCCCTTCCCTTTGTGAATAGTTATTATGCAGTAGTAGGATATTCATTGAACATCATACAAAACTAAATCTGGGAATATAATTGGATTGTAAACACATTGTTTGTCCATAGTAAAGGGGTTTATTCATGTGCCATATGCTGTCTGGTGTGTGCAAAAAATACGTCAGAAGATGATGTACAGTATCTATTATATCAATTCTGCATTATGCTTACAATGACAGAATATTTGTTTGCATTCTCTTTATATTATAGTTTTAAATGTCATAGTCTTTGATCATACCACATATTAATTAAATGACATCAATGCCATGTCGGTGACATGGTCACTTTGCTTTTCAATGATAAAGTACCTATAGAGTCTAGACAATATAACAATTTACATAATGTTCTGTATGGACGTATATACCATCCCTACAGCCTACTTCTGTGGTAAAATAGAGGTTGCAACATGCATGCTTGACATGTAATCAACAAATACAGGATTTCTTTATGATGTCTGTTTTAAACTATGGTTGATTTGAATAGAATAAACACACCCGTGGTCAGAGTTGTCAAAGGCACCTATCATAAAATACTCTATTCAAATCAAATGTTTTTTGTCACATGCTTCGTAAACAACAGGTGTAGACTAACAGTGAAATTAAGAAAATGATCATATTTTAGAGCAGCAATCTTATTGAGTGTCACAAGATCAAGACTGACATAAAGATTTATAACCATATCCATAAAGGATTTGAAAATATATTTGCACAGTAGAAAATGTACCTACCTATATGATTCCTAAATGCGTCGTCTATACTTACTATACTCATCATAACTACATTGAAAATAAACAAATACAGTATAAGGATATCATATTGAAGCACATCTACACACCAAAAAACAGGCCAACAATTTTCAGAGATGTTTTGGACCTCTATGCCACCCCCATAAATCTATGGTCAACCCAGACACTGACAGCACAGCAGTGTGATTTTCAGGTGCAGCTGTTGTCTCAATCAGATGCCACACATGGAATGTAGAATAGCGTTCCCACTCCTAATATAGACATACAGGACCTAAACCGGATATTGGTGCAACCTTTATTATTGTCCCGTTAATGTCTTGCCCTAGACAGGTTTATGATAATAATACATATAAAACAGGTGATAGAATAGATTTGTCCTCAGAAAAATAAATTATTTTGTAATGATTCTATATTTGAGATATCTGACAAGTATTTAAGTTTTGTCACATTAATGATCTTGTTTTACTCCGGAAGAAATATGGGTGAGGTCCTTCTATTTCCGTGTCTGAGAAGCGCAGTGGTGTTTTCAGCGTCTGTTTTGAACGGTTAAAAAAATGCAGGTTGGTAAACTTAGATAACTTTTTCTAGCTAAACCTCTAATCGTAGTTATGAAGGACATAGCCGATGTTTCGAGTAATATGATTATATGTTCGCATGCCACCTCGATTGGCACAAAACGTTATTTAGCCCTTGATCATGACTCTCAGTTCCATTATAACATCAGTCATTGTTGGAGGAAGGCGTCTTCTGTACAGGGGCGTTTTGTTAATAAGAGCCCCAACGCTCAATCTGAACATTAACACGCGTCGTTTGCGGTATGGTTTTGGATGCATAAGGACCTTATCTTTCATATCAGCGATAATTAATTTTCTAAAAACCTAAATGTTAAATGAATACACACACTGTTACTGTTCCCACATGGCGATATATCCATGTTGCAGCGCTTGTTTACGATCACGGACCATCTGTGATAATTAGTGATCTAGCGTGCTCGAACACCTGTGTGTAAATTAACTCGGGAAATGTAGTTTCGTATGGTGGAGGCATCTCCAGTAGTATGGATCTGTGAAAAACTGCTACAGTAAATGTGTATAATTTTTACCAGAATTGTTTTCTTGCTGATGAAAGATGAGGCCCATGTTTCGAAAGCCATATCGCCACTGATGATTTACGTTTCTATAAGTTAAAACATAGGGTTCGGATTGTAGTTCACATGAGCTAGTCGGGGGCAAAGCTAATGGCTAAAAACGGTAGGGAGAAGGCAGTATGCTTAGAGTTTGAGAGCTAAATGTTGGGTAACTAGATGGCTAAACATTAGGTAATGTTCGCTAGCAGTAATACCAAAGGGCCTAGTTATATAGATGTTGTTTAATTTTTTTAACTCTGTGGTAGTACAGAATGGAAAAAAGCCAAGTTACAATACAATTCCAACATGATCTCTTATTTCTCAGGACCCTAATGCAGATACCGAGTGGAATGACATCCTGAGAAAGAAGGGGGTCCTTCCTCCCAAGGAGAAAACTCAGGATGAGGTTGAGGAGGAAGCTCTAGAGAAGCAGATACTTCTTGAGCAGGAATCTGTTGGTAAGAGATGACTAGTTATAGTTGACTACCTCTATGGGACTAAGTTTCTACTGAACTGATCTAGGGAAAGCAAATTCTGATGTTATTCATAACTAACAGGACATGGTGTGGGAAGGCTGATTCATGGCCAACATTTAAGAGCAACATATGTTAGTTGTTTTAATAACTTAAATGGTACTTTTTTTTGACGTGCGATGCATATGGTGTTTTGTGACCAGTGAAAACCTATGAGAGCATGACTCTGGACGAGCTGGATGAGAACGAGGATGACTTCAGTGAAGAGGACGAGGCCGCCATCGAGATGTACAGGTCAGTGATCTCTTTAAAGCATCACTTAGATGGTACATACAACAGGGGTTGATAAGAATGTACGGCCGCCCTATTGCCTGGGGCATGTGAGCTGAGCAATCGGGCAAGTTGACCCTGTTCTGTGATTGTTTGCCCCATTGGGCAGGTGTTTTTCAGCGCCCTAAAACTGATCTTTCTGATTAGCCAACCTTTCTTTACACTCTGCATTTCCCTCTTACCAGACAGAAGAGGCTTGCAGAATGGAAAGCCACCCAGATAAAGAATTGCTTCGGTGAAGTAGTGGAGATCTCTGGGCAGGACTACATCAAGGAGGTGAACAAAGCTGGAGAGGGAATCTGGGTCGTGCTCCATCTCTACAAACAGGGGTGAGTCTTCTGCCATTTCTCTACTCTCTCTACTCTCTCTACTCTCTCTACTCTCTCTACTCTCTACTCTCTCTACTCTCTCTACTCTCTCTACTCTCTCTACTCTCTCTACCTCTCTCTTCTCTCTTCCTCTCTTTCTCTCTTTCTCTCTTTCTCTCTTTCTCTCTTTCTCTCTTTCCTCTCTCTTCTCTCTCTTCTCTCTCAGGATTGCAATAGCAGTCGAGCACACCAATTCATGCACTTAAAAAGTGATGTTTGATTTGACAAGATCCGATAAACCAGAATATTGTGAAAACATTCATGACCAAGACCTTATTTGAAAATCATGATTCAAGGTTTTCATTTAGCCTAAGCCTGATTTACAGTGGTCCATTTTAATTTGCTCTGAATCGACCCATCTACCAAAATATCTGATTTAACTAATTTACTCATTGTGACATCTGTTCTCTCTAACATGTCCTGTTCTAACCTTCTGTCCTCCCAGAGTACCTCTGTGTACCCTGATAAACCAGCATCTATCAGAGCTGGCCAGGAAGTTCCCCCAGACCAAGTTCCTCAAGTCCATCTCCACCACCTGCATCCCCAACTACCCCGACCGCAACCTGCCCACCATCTTTGTCTACCATGAGGGAGAGATGAAGGCACAGTACATCGGGCCTCTGGTCTTCGGAGGCATGAACCTCAAAGTTGAAGGTAAGAGACAGTTTCCTTAGCTATACTCTCAAGAAGGACGTTTTATTTATACTAAGTTATGATGCTTTTAGTTACATGATATGAAATCTAGCATAAGACCCTTCAGTTTTGTTTATTGTTTTATTAGTGACAATCGTTTAGATATTAAACTATCCATTATCCTATCATCCTCAGAGCTGGAGTGGAGGTTATCGGAATCTGGCGCTGTCAAGACAGACCTGGAAGAAAACCCCAAGAAGCAGATTGAAGACAAGCTGATGTCGTCGATTCGATCCACTCTCCCCACACGGAAAGACAGTGACTCAGAAGAAGAGAACTAGCCCCCTAACCGCCAAATAACATTAATCTAATGCTCCACTGTCACTGAATGGGGATGGCTTTCTCATGTGGTGATGTGTTAAAATGCACACCTCTTCCTATGCTTACCGCAGAGAGGCTCTGTCAGAGTTCTATGCCTTCCCGGTTAAAGGATCTCGTGTTAAGTGATCATTCTCCTAAATCAGATCGGACTCTTCAATAGGGTTTCTACAGAACCTTTGGTTGAAGATTGTCTTTTTTTTTTGCATATACATTTTATAATATGACAATTTAGATGTATACACATCTAATTGTTAAATTAAATGTAAGTAGCCTTCACCCATGCCATAATCACGGTTGACAGTTTTTTAATAAAGTGTTCGCTGTGATCTGGGTAACCATCACATGAAGGACTGATTTGGCTATATTTGACTCTTGTGTATGTTCACTGTTCTGATAGCGATGTACTTAATGCCTGTATGTGTAATTGCCACCTCATTTTAAATCGCAACATATGTTTACCAATGGTAATCAGGAAGACACTTTACATTCTGCAATGCAGTCACATTTATCTTCATTTATTTCTCAAAAATATCAAGTCCATTGCCAGCGAGAGTTGAGAATGCTGCTTCTGTCTGTCCACCATTTTGTGTTCAATGTTCAGGGGGATGCAGCTTGCTGGGGTCTGCCTTCCAGTTATTCCACAGTCAGATTTTTACATCACACCTTCAGGGAGATCCCGGAGCTTCTGTGTAACAGGGAAGAGCGAAAGCCTCAGTTATAGTTTTGGTACATTCTTTTAATTGTCTACCTTAAAATAATGGTCCTAACACCAGTCTGGGAATACTAAATGGTCTGAGGTTAAATACATTTGCTATGTATGCCTTGATTGAGCCTTACTGACTGGCCACACCCACTGTGCAAAAACTGGTTGAATCAAAGTGGAAAACTAATTGGATTTGCAAAAAGTAATCAACGTAAGGAAGTTTTAACCTAAATCCAATGACATGGTGAAATGTTTTGTTCACATTGAATTCATGGTAGTTGATAACTCTACCAAGTGTAAATTAACAACTAGATGTCTGTCTCAGGAACTTTTTCAGTTTCCTAAACTTGAGCTTCAATAATATGATTCTGCTAACCATTCAAGTTGAAAAGGGACAGGATTCTTACCAAAAGCAGGAGCTGCTTCTTTCTCCTCTGAGACAGTTTTGGTGACAGGCGCATCAATGGGTGTACTGAATGGGACTAGAGAAGGAAAAGGCCTGTTAGACCAATCACATATCAATCAATTGCATAATGTTGCAATATAATCTAAAGAGACAGTGCATTCGGAAAATATTCAGACCCCTTGACTTTTTCCACATTTTGTTACGTTAGCCTTATTCTAAAATATGATAGTTTTTTTCCCCTTATCAATCTACACACAATACCCCATAATGACAAAGCAAAAACAAGCTCTGTCAGGTTGGATGGGGAGCGTCGCTGCATGGCCATTTTCAGGTCTCTCCAGAGCTGTTCGATCGGGTTGAAGTCTGGGCTCTGGCTGGGCTTTAAGGACATTCAGAGACTTGTCCCAAAGCCACTCCTATGTTGTTTTGGCTTTGTGCTTAGGGTCGTTGTCCTGTTGGAAGGTGAACCTTCGCCCCAGTCTGAGGTCCTGAGCGCTCTGGAGCAGGTTTTCATCAAGGATCTCTCTGTACTTTGCTCTGTTCCTCTTTCCCTCGATCCTGACTAGTCTCCCAGTCTCTGCCACTGAAAAACATCCCCACAGCCTGACACTGCCACCACCATGCTTCACCGTAGGGATGGTGCCAGGTTTCCTCCAGACGAGATGCTTGGCATTCAGGCCAAAGAATTCAATCTTGGTTTCATCAGACCAGAGAATCTTGTTTCTCATGGTCTGAGAGTCCTTTAGGTGCCTTTTGGCAAACTCCAAGTGGGCTGTCATGTGCTTTTTACTGAGGATTGGCTTCCGTCTGGCAACTACCATGAAGGCCTGATTGGTGGAGTACTACAGAGATAGTTGTTCTTCTAGAAGGTTCTCCCATCTCCACAGAGGAACTCTGGAGCTCCGTCAGAGTGACCATCGGCTTCTTGGTCACCTCCCTGACCAAGTTTGCCTATGCGGCCAGCTCTAGGAAAAGTCTTAGTGGTTCCAAAGTTCTTCCATTTAAGAATGATGGAGGCTACTACTGTGTTCTTCAATCAATCAATCAAATGTATTTATAAAGCCCTTTTTACATCAGCAAATGTCACAAAGTGCTATACAGAAACCCAGCCTAAAACCCCAAACAGCAAGCAATGCAGATGTAGAAGCACAGTGGCTAGGAAAATCTCCCTAGAAAGGCAGGAACCTAGGAAGAAACCAAGAGAGGAACCAGGCTCTGAGGGGTGGCCAGTTTACTTCTGGCTGTGCCTGGTGGAGATTATAAGAGTACATGGCCATTTAAGGCCAGATTGTTCTTCAAGATGTTTAAACGTTCATAGATGACCAGCAGGGTCAAACAATAATCACAGTGGTTGTAGAGGGGGAAAAAGGTCAGCACCTCAGGAGTAAATGTCAGTTGTTTTTTCATAGCCGAGCATTCAGAGGGGACTTTCAAAGCTGGAGAAATGCTTTGATACCCTTCTCCAGATCTCTGCCTCGACACAATCTTGTTTCGGAGCTCTACGGACAATTCCTTCGACCTCATGGCTTAGTTTTTGCTCTGACATTCACTGTCAACTGTGGGACCTTATATAGACAGGTGTGTGCCTTTCCAAATCAATCAATTGAATTTACCACAGCTGGGCTCCAATCAAATTGTAGAAACATCTCAAGGATGATCAATGGAATCAGGATGCACCTGAGCTAAATTTCAAGTTTAAAAGCAAAGGGTCTGAATACTTATGCAAATAAGGTATCTGTTTTTATTTTTAATACATTTGCAAAAATGTCTAAAAACCTGTTTTCACTGTCATTATGGGGTATTATGTGTAGATTGATAAGGATAATTTTTTACTGAATCCATGTTAGAATAAGGCTGTAACATAACAAAATGTGGAAAAAGTCAAGGGGTCTGAATACTTTCCGAAAGCACTGTAAGTTGCCAAGTTGTTCACTGAGGAGTCTTCCTTTACTTACCGCATGCTGTATAGAGCCTACTGAGTTTGCCTTTGAATAGTGAAACAGGAACTGACAAAAAGAGAATATACCAAGTAAACACTCTGTTCCAAAGAAGGATACGGTATATATGTACAGGGTAGGAATAAACATTTGATATTGTTGAGGAACTTACTCTTTTGAATACATTCTGAACTTGCTGCTGTGAGGGGAGAGGGAAAGGGAGAGAGTAAGCATCCTGACAGAACTGATATTATAAATGATTTGTGATAAGATTGAGTCATGCAGTTACTTAGCTTTACCTCATTCTGATCTCTCCACATCATATCTCCCACATCAGTCTGGATCCCAGGACCCTGCACCAGGCAAACCAATGGCGATCAAACATAAGTCTATAACACATCACTAAACCCAAGAAAACCTTAAATCTGTTGGACATGACATCCATTATGTACTATACTATACTTTACAGGTTGCAGAGTAATAATCCTGTCTCTGTAACCTGTGTATCTAGCTGATGAGAGTAGGCTAAAGTCATAAATGTTCTTATGCCCCTCATGTCCCTCTCATCCCCCACCAGTCTGATTCAAGTTACAGTGTGACTCACTTCTGTGTTCTCTGCCCTGCCCCAGCCACCACAAGAAAACCATTTAATTTGAATGGAATTACCTGCAGACCACCTACTCAGACACAGAATAGATTTTTCTAGAGGTGTGCAAATAAAGCAGCTCATGATGTTTAAACAGTGAGAGGCTGTGTTTACACAGATAGCCCAATTCTGATATTTTGCCCGATTATTGGCCAAAATATTGGCAAAATAATTATTGGCAAAAGATCTGATCTCATTGGTCAAAAGACCAATTAGTGGCAAAAGATCAGAATTGGGCTGCCTGTGTAAAGACAGCCAAAGATACAGACTGAAAGCCAATTTATGCTTGATCCGGTTATGTGGTCAGAGGCTCCATAAACATGCAGAGGCCAAATTGAGCTCCGTACCACAATGCCATGCGCCTCCCAATTTTTGTAACAATGCAGAGTGCTCCGTATAGCTCTGTATAGCTCCGTATTGACATGATTGGTTGACGGTAGGTGGTGTATAAACACAAACTCACTTCCTTGACAACTTCCTTCACAGCTCAACTCAACAGCTCTGTGCTGCTTCGTGAAGCGCAAAAATAATGAATGCCCTGACTTCTGCAGAGGTCGTATTACCGTAAATGATTCACTGCCAATGCAGCGTCTTTAAGGCTGCTCATAGACAGGGAAGCCCATTTCTGATATTTTTTCCACTAATTGGTCTTTTGACTAATCACAGATCTTTTCACATCAGATCTTTTTCAGAGTTGATTGATGAAAAGACCAATTAGTGAAAAAAACATCAGAATTGGGCTGCCTGTCTAAACGCAGCCAGAGTGATACGCATTCAAGGCACATATTGATAGTTTTGTGTCTATTACACCTTCAAAATGTTGACTCTGGTATCAAATAAGGGAATGTAATGGTAATAAATTAATAATTATTTGTTTGAAAACTAATTTCACAATAACCTATTTGTTTTAAAAACTAATTTCATAATGCCCAATTCTGATCTTTTTTTCAGTAATTGGTCTTTTGACCAATCACATCAGATCTTTTCACATCAGATCTTTTTCTCAGCTGATCTGATTGGTTTAATAGACCAATTAGCGGAAAAAATCTGAATCGGGCTGCCTGTGTAATCGGGCTGCCTGCCTTTTCCCATACCTTTGTCAAAGCAATTCCATGTTCACACTCTTTGCTGGGATTAGCTTCTAAAGATAGATAAAACATTGTCAGTTTAAAAAGCATATATTTATAATGTTATTAATCTATAATCAGCATCAACATTAACAAAATGCATGTAATTGTCAACTATTATCAACAATATCAATGAATAGCTGAACCAAAAGAGAAATCAATTGAATGTTGAAAACCATTTTTAGAAGACTTACAATTATATGATTAGTTTAAAATAAGTTAAATTGAAATATTGAAGTTAACTTAAATTATATAAATAATATTCTCTCACCTGTCACCTTCCAACATCCAAGGCACCAGACCAAATGAAGGAGGCAAAGTTGTCGCAGATACGTTGCGCTCATCTCGAGCTATCAGATTCTCATGCGCTTTGGTGAGAGTATAGCTTCTCTGTGTGGTTTGGTGCTGCAGGAGTAAGTCTTGTTATATCACAAAATCAGGTCCTAGAACTGAACACTAATGACTTTCTCAACCGAGAGAATTATATAGGCTATAACTTTGATGGGAGAAGCATCATCTCCCACGTAGAAGTGACCAATCAACGTCCCACTGGTCTCCTTGATCATCATCTGAGTCTTAGAGCGCAGGTGTCCTCTCTCTTGCCTGTCGGACAATAACAACTTGTGTAAGTCAATTTTGATAATGGTTTTTAGATACATTTAGATAGGAAACTAAATAAAAGAAATTCATCAAAAACAGGATGCGACTGAATATAAAATCAAAATGGAGGTTATAAAATTGGTCTCCAATTTCTTCCCAGTGCACTTGATGAAAGGAAATTATCTTTGGATGACCAGATGATGCTCAAGTTCAGTCAGTCAAAACCATGATGTAGGCTACCAAATAAATGTATTATGTAGGCCTAACTGTGTAAACAACCTTTTCACTCTGTGATCCTGTGGAAGTGACACAGAGTTGAAATGTCGAGATTTATTATCATATAATTTGTCTCCACTAATCTCACTACATCAATTTATCAGTGTTGTGTACATTTACTAATAAATGAGTATTTTTCATTAGATTGACTACAGAGAGTTATTGTGACTGCTGGGGCCCGGTTTCCCTGTGTAAGCATGAAAGCTGAATGTGTGGGTCAATGGATCAAGTTTCTCCTGGATTAATCTGAAACAATATTCCAGAGAGACTGTGGATTAGCTGTACTTGCCCGGTGGACCTTGGATGGAATATAGCGTAGAAGACTCAAGGGGGAGACCCAGACCCCCACCCTCGAACATAAAACGTCTCTATTCTGGGTCAGTTCAGTTTGTGTTAATTAGTAGTTATGGTTGCATATAACATGGTTATGAATGCTTATGAAATCCTATAGTCACTGCGCTCAATGATGGAACCAATAGAAAAACAAGAGCTTTTGCAGTTACACTTCAGCTCAACATACTGATCATTACATTTAGAACGGGTCTTTACTGTATGTTTGTCTTTGTTATAGGTCCCCTGAGCGGTGATTGTATGTTATATCAACCATATTGGAAAGGACTCTGAGGTTCATTTTAGAGACGAGCCTCACAGACAGGTGGGGTAGATTTATACCGTTAATAAGCCATTGTATCGATTTGCCAGCACTTTCATCTGGACTGAGGGACCAACTACAGCCAACCCAGAGACATGATGGACACCCGTGTGTGTGTTTTGTGTGTGTGTCTATCTTTCCTCCGTTTTTTTATTTTAATGACATTCATTGTGGAGTAATATTTTGTGTTCTTGTGTTCCCTCATGGAAACTTACAATCAACAATCAGATGCTTTCCCAATCACCACCACACTAGTAAAACAGCACACGTCACACAAAAGCATTTGAGACAGCAATCATCACCCCAATCATCCCACAGCCACACACACAGACTGACATACAAACAAAATAGCATACACTCAAGCAAACACATTAATGCACAAACAGAAAGGGGTGTACTGTCTGAGATGACTTGACCCTCGGCATTGATCAGCCCCCTGCATTTAATTAATTAGTCGAACTGATTCTAATCACAGCTAGTCATCAACAGGAACCTTTCCTGTTCAACTCTATTAATGGCTTCCACTGTTCCCACAGGAAACTCCAGAGAGATTCCACACATAAAGCTAAAACCTCACATGAGAGTGATAGAGGGGGAGATGCAGTGAAAGAAATGCCAAAAAGGAGAGAGGTGGAATGAGAGAGAGTGCAGCCGACTGATAGCCTATGATCATATTCCCCATCAAGGGTGAACCTTCTTTTGTATGTGCAGCGCTGAGACTGCCTCAGGGTCTGAAGAGTCCTCTAAAGAGGGCCACCATCTCTCTCAAACGGCCTCTTCATCACTAGATTCCTGTTTTTGCTGTTGCTGTTATTTTCAGGGCAATCACACTCGACGATGATTAAAACATTTGCATATGCTTGTCACTGCATGACTATTGAGTGTTGCATTGACGCAAGTGTTCACGTCACAGAACTCATTGCTCCTCTGTTCGATGATAGCACACATGAAGAGTTTCATTTGAAAACGGTACATATCCATTTTCAGAAATGTTGGTAAATTAGCTTTTATTGTTTAAAGAAATTATGAAAGATATTGGTGTGTTTTTTCATTATCTAATCATGGCATGGGGTTGTTCAATGACAGACATGTATTTGTTTGAAATTTTGATGGTTTAATATCAGAGAGACAAATAATCACGTTTTTTTTTGCTAAATGCTATATGTATATCCGCTTCACTTCCAGATAAATAGTTCTGCTAAGTACCTCAATTCAATACAGTAATATGAGGTCTGTATGTAAAACATTTACATTTAAAATTTGAGTCATTTAGCAGATGCTCTTATCCAGAGCGATTTACAGCAAGTGCATTCATCCTAAGATTGCTAGGTGAGTAAACCCCATATCACAGTCAAATATTTAGGATACAAACATTCCATTTCAGCTAAACAATGAATATGCACTAAGTGTACAAAACATTATGAACACCTGCTCTTTCCATGACATAGACTGACCAGGTGAATCCAGGTGAAAGCTATGATCCCCTATTGATTTTACTTGTTAAATCCATTTCAATCAGTGTAGATGAAGTGGAGGAGACAGGTTAAAGACCTTGAGACAATTGAGACATGGATTGTGTATGTGTGCCATTCAGAGGGTGAATGGCTTAAGTGCCTTTGAACGGGGTATTGTAGTAGGTGCCAGGTGTACCGGTTTGTCATGAACTGCAATGCTGCTGGGTTTTTTATGCTCAACAGTTTCCTGTGTGTATCAACAATGGCCACCACCCAAAGGACATCCAGCCAACTTGACGCAACTGTGGGAAGCATTGGCTTCAACATGGGCCAGCATCCCTGTGGAATGCTTTCGAAACCTTGTACATGACCTGATTAATTAAGGCTGTTCTGAGTATAGCGTTTTGCAAAAAATCTCATTTTCATACACATCTAAAATCTATGAATAAAAAAATCTGAGAACAGTAATATTGTACACACACATGAAGGAACCGATAAGCAATAATTTCTGATGAAACATTGGTGGATATAATGTTTTGGAAATAAAGTCTTCACTTGCTCCTTCGTAAATATCAGAATACAGAACACCAATTAAATCTGGTGTTTTTTGCGTTCTACTTATTTTGCCTTTGGGCAGAGTGTCACGCCCTGACCTGAGAGAGCCGTTTTTCTCTGTTTAGTTAGGTCAGGGTGTGATATGGGGTGGGCATTCTATGTATTTTATTTCTATGTTTTGGCCAGGTATAGTTTCCAATCAGAGGCAGCTGTCTATCGTTGTCTCTGATTGGGAACCATACTTAGGCAGCCCTTTTTCCCTCCTTGAGTTGTGGGATCTTGTTTTTGTGCAGCTGCCTTTGAGCA
Organism: Salmo trutta; assembly: GCF_901001165.1. NCBI lineage: Eukaryota > Metazoa > Chordata > Actinopteri > Salmoniformes > Salmonidae > Salmo > Salmo trutta. The sequence continues at coordinate 27,811,129 of NC_042980.1, read as the reverse complement.
GCCCCAGAACGTCACGTTTCTTTCTGTTTATCCTGTTTATTGTTTTGTTCGGTTTCACTTCTAAATAAAGGATGTGGAATTATCGGCACGCTGCGCCTTGGCTTATTTATGACAGGGAGTTCGAGGACAGTGATTGTGACACAGAGAGACATTTTTGTAGCTTTAAAGCTAATTTCCTGCAATTCTACACATTTTGCCATGCATTATGCCATGTTAATGATATGAGTGAGAGTGTCTAACAAAATCAATGGGGGCACCCTTTTGGCCCGGGCCCCTGGACACGTGCCGGTCGGTATTCAGCCATGATTAAACTTTAGATAACTAGCTAGACTAACTTACCAATCTAAAAATTGCTAGCTGACATGGCCAAATAAGTGACTGTCAGTGACTGACAAAACAAGAAAAAACCTGCTGATGCACAGCAAAATGTTGAACTTGCACCTTGTGTATTCTGCTATTCTAATTCTCAACAGTAAGCTGAGACCACGACTGAGTTCCTAGCAGCCGGGGGACCTAAGCGACCGCTTATGTCGCTTATTCCTGGAGCCGGCCCTACGTGTGTATGTGTGTGTGTGTGTGTGTGTGTGTGTGTTACAGTGAGTGAGAGAGTGTGTGTATTTGTGTCCTTGAAAGGATGTGTTTGTGTTGTGTGGGTGTTGTGCTCTCTAGTAAGGATTAAGTAAGCCCTCCCTTGGTCAGACCTGTCAAACAGCGAGCAAACAACAGCTGGGGGAGAGATGGATGCACAACAATAAGACACAAAGTGATGACCTAACCCATTTCAGTGATGGACAGGGACAGTGATGAACCTCTCCCACAGTGCAGCAACCCAACACACTAGTGTTAGGCTGCATCTAGTCCCCGATTTGCCATTGGCCTTCATGGGACTATGGGGATGGCTGAGGAAGAAGATTTGCCTCAGGCACTCCAATGGAATCTTCCATGATTAATCCATTTTAGTTTAATTTTACACAAGTATTTGATGTGATTTGATCCTGATCTCCTACGCACACTCAGCTGAGTAGTAAAAGTTAACATCACACAAATGGAGTTTCCTTAATCATGTACTAATTATTTGCTCCAAATCCTTTAATTATTGGCTCCCAATCCGTTAATGTCACGTCCTGACCAGTAATAGGGGTTATTTGTTATTGTAGTTTGGTCAGGACGTGGCAGGGGGTATTTGTTTTATGTGGTTCGGGGTGGTTGTGTGTTTAGTGGTGTGTTTGATTTATTATTCCGGGGCTTTGGGCACTGTTCTATGTTAATGTATTTCTATGTTTAGTCTAGTTCTTTGTATTTCTATGTTTAGTTTATTGGGGGTTGAACCCTCAATTGGAGGCAGGTGTTTTCTCGTTGCCTCTGATTGAGGGTTCTATAAATAGGTATGTGTTTGTTTTAGTATTTGTGGGAGATTGTGCTGTGTATAGCTTTGTGTGTTACTGGCCTGTTATTAGTCGTTGGGGGTTTTTTTTTTTTGGGGGGGGGGGGGGGGGGTGTACGTTTTGGTTCACCTTCTTTTCCATTTAATAAGAAGATGAGTGCACATTTCCCCGCTGTGTCTTGGTCCACTTTACCCTACGACAACTGTGACGGTTAACTTTTGGCTTCCAATCCTTCCTGTGTTTTAGACCTGTCGGTAAATGTTACAATATCCACCTCACTCTCCCTGTCATTGCTTGGTATTAACCTCTAAGGGAGTAGAGAGTGTGAACGCCTATTGAGTGAAGGTGTGAGTCCTTCAGCAGTGTATCAATTAGCCTCACAGAGAGACATGGCTATAACGGAGTATGACATTAGCACATAGCAACATGACCAGTTCCAGGGACTGGGCACAAATGAGTTAAATGTCAGGGGAACCATAGAAGGAGTCAAATCACCTGTCCCTGTTCTTTCAGACAGTGAATATTGTTTTATTGACTGAATGACTCCAAACACACTGTCTCACAGCTGAAAATGAATGTTGTATTGCCTTAAAGGCCCAGTGCATTTCCTGTGTTTTATTTATATTTCCACACTATGTGGTTGGAATAATATTGTGAAACTGTGAAAATGTTGATAATGTCGTTAAGTGTAAGAGCTGTTTGAAAAGGCCACCTGAAATTTCAGCCTGTTTTGGCCTGCCTTGGGACGTTCCTACCCTAAACCCTAAGCCTAACCTTCACCATAACCCTTACCTAACCCTAACCATTTAAAATGTCAACTTCCACGGGGTATTCTCACTGAAATGTCTATGAGCAAATAAGTTAGCATTTAACCCATAACAGTCTAAGCCCTGTCTAATTCGGGGGAGGGGGTTCTACTAAGCAATTTGGAATTGTTTTAAGGTTATACCAAGGATCATTTAGCTATTTGATTTAGAACTTTAAGAATCATTGAAGTATCCCAAAAATATTTTAAAAAAATATTTGATGAACAAATATTTTGGGCCTTACAGCTATTAGCCCATACAAACACATTGAAAAACAGATTCACTATGTGGAACAACCAACCGATAGTCCCCCAAAATAATCTATAGGAAGTTTGTTCTGAAGTGTCTGTCCTATATCTGAGAGACATAAGAAAGATCAGAAAACATTTGTTATTTTTTTACATGTATTTAATCACTTATTTTTTGGAGACTCATATCTCCCTCACTAGCTTTAAGCACCAGCTGTCAGAGCATCTCACAGATCACTGCACCTGTACATAGCCCATCTGTAAATAGTCCATCCAACTACCTCATCCCCAAACTGTATTTATTTATTTATCTTGCTCCTTTGCACCCCAGTATCTCTACTTGCACATTCATCTTCTGCACATCTACCATTCCAGTGTTTAATTGCTATATTGTAATTACTTCGCCACCATGGCCTATTTATTGCCTTTACCTCCCTTATCCTACCTCATTTGCACATGCTGTAAATATACTTTTTCGCCTGTATGTTTGTTTATTCCATGTGTAACTCTGTGTTGTATGTGTCGAACTGCTTTGCTTTATCTTGGCCAGGTCGCAGTTGCAAATGAGAACTTGTTCTCAACTAGCCTACCTGGTTAAATAAAGGTGAAATAAAATAAAATAAATAAAAAACTAAACAATCTCCTGCTGAGGGCTGGGACTAAAAACAAGCAAAAGATAACTAATGTAAAATACATATACATTTTACGGACACAGTGTAAGGATTGTTGTCCATTGTTCACTCCAATTAGGGGAGGTGTGGTAGGGTTACAGCAAAATAATAAATAAGGAAAATATATAAAATATATATATATATATTTAAAATTATATATATATATTTACAAAAAATATATATGTGGGACTGGAAATGATGGAGACAATTACATTGATAGAAGCCACAATCTATCTGCAAAATGAAAGCTGATCTTTGAGGCATGTGTGCGTCCTAGAGCAAAATATGTAAGTGTTCATGAGAGTCTCACCTTTCCACAGAGGGGTCATATTAGTGGGTAACCCAAACTGTTCGGGCGCTACTGACAGGAGTTGGCAGATTGGCTGTACCGACTACAGACAAGTCCCAAGACACTTGTGGGGAGTCTCATCTTTCCATAGAGGGGTCTTAACTGTTCAGACGCTACAGACGATTTCTTGTGATAACGATTTTCGGGAAGTCTCATGGTCTGACAAACACCAGTCTAGCTCTGTCACCTTTCATCTCAGATAGGGAAGTGCGACATCGGAGGATGCGGTGGATTGAGACAGATATCGCTAGTTTAAACAGACAGGTTGTCATGGTGATTTTGTATTATGCTAATTATATTTCCACAGGGGCGGTGACATCGACTCTATTTTTTTAAAATGTTTGTCTAGTCAGCTATTTAAACTTCCATTGGTCACATAACCACCTCTGTTGCCAAGTCTCCATGACAATATATTTTATGTACAACATTAACTAGGGGTGAGTCAGGCCGGACAGGGAAGAGCCAAGTCTAGATTTTATGATCCAGTTGATTGACGGTCATAAAACTTCCTTCCAGGAATTTGACACTGTGATGCTGTTATCATGAGTCTGTTATACTGTATATAGATTGACTAGGTTTGTTATCCTTGCCCAATCAATGACAGAACACTTCTCTCTTCAACAAAGGTCATATTCTCAGTTCATGCTAGGCTGGAACCTATGCATCTGTTGATGACTGAATGGTTTATTGTCTCACATCCAACGGCATAAAAGGGTTTACAATGTAAAATGAAAACAAAACTGGCATAAGGAAGTAAAGGACATGGTGCCATCTTCTGGTGTAAAATGGTGGTAGACAAACCTCTTCTGTTTAGAATCAGATAATGGACATGTTAAGAGGTTTAAGAGCTCTTGGCACAAATCCTAAACAAGCACTAGTGTCTGCTTGAGCTCTGGTGAGATTTGTCATCTATCTCATCAAAGCCTAATTTATTTCATATGAGGGACATAGCAGTCTAATGAACTATGTGACTGAAATGTTACTGACTCAAGAATATGACAGTCTCCATGGTCCATGTCCCAGGACACAACATACACTACATGATCAAAAGCATGTGGACACCTGCTCGTCTAACATCTAATTCCAAAATCATGGGCAGAAATATGGAGGTGGTCCCCCCTTTGCTGCTATAACAGCTTACAGTCTTCTGGGAAGGCTTTCCACTAGATGTTGGAACATTGTGTTATTGACTATTTTTTTTTTATCCCATGTGTAACTCTGTGTTGTTGTTTTTGTCGCACTGCTTTGCTTTATCTTGGCCAGGTCATAGTTGTAAATGAGAACTTGTTCTCAACTGTCCTACCTGGTTAAATAAAGGTGAAATATATATATATATATATATATTTTTTAAATTGCTGCGGGGACTTGCTTCCATTCAGCCACAAGAGCATTAGTGAGGTCGGGCACTGATGTTGGGCAATTAGTCCTGGCTCGCAGTCAGCGTTCCAATTGATCCCAAAGGTGTTCGATGGGGTTGAGGTCAGGGCTCTGTGTAGGGCAGTCAAGTTCTTCCACCCCGATTTCGACAAACCATTTCTGTATGGACCTTGCTTTGTGCACAGGGGCATTGTCATGCTGAAACAGGAAAGGGCCTTCCCCAAACTGTTGCCACAAAGTTGGAAGCACAGAATCATCTAGAATGTCATTGTATGACATGGCGTTAAGATGTTCCTTCTCTGGAACTAAGGAGCCCAAACCATGCAACACAGCCCCAGACCATTATTCCTCCTCCACCAAACTTTACAGTTGGCACTACGCATTCGGGCAGGTAGAGTTCTCCTGGCATCCTCCAAACCCAGATTCATCTGTCTTACTGCAAGATGTTGAAGCGCGATTCATTACTCCAAAGAATGCTTTCCCACTGCTTCAGAGTCCAGTGCCGGTGAGCTTTACACCACTCCAGCCGACGCTTGGCATTGCACATGGTGATCTAAGGCTTGTGTGCGGCTGCTCGGCCATGGACACCAATTTCATGAAGCTCCCGACGAACAGTTCTTGTGCTAACATTGCTTCAAGAGGCAGATTGGAATTCAATAGTGAGTGATGCAACCGAGGACAGGTGATTTTTACGCGCTATGCGCTTCAGCACTCCCGTTCTGTGAGCTTGTGTGGCCTAACACTTCAGGGCTGAGCCGTTGTTGCTCCTAGACGTTTCCACTTAACAATAACAGCACTTACAGTTGACCAGGGGAGCTCTAGCAGGAGAGAAATTTGACAATCTGACCTGTTGGAAAGGTGGCATCCTATGACGGTGCCACGTTGAAAGTCACTGAGCTCTTCAGTAAGGCCATTCGACTGCCAATGTTTGTCTATGGAGATTGCATGGCGGTGTGCTCGATTTTATACACCTGTCAGCAACGGGTGTGGCTGAAATAGCCGAATCCACAAATTTGAAGGGGTCTCCACATAAATGTATATTTATAGTGTAAGAAGAGACTATAGGCAATACATAGTGTGAATCATTGATGAACCTATTACAGCCTACGTCATCCACACACGACAACAGGAAAACTGCGCTTTTAATGAATTTAGATTACACAGATTATATCAAAATGGACCATGCTATTTTGCTCTGAGGAGGTTGAGATAGTCAACACCAGTACAAAACATGTAGCCTATAGACACAAACATACGTCACAGTTTATAATGATAACTTTTGCAGGAAATACAATTACCTCTAAATGCTCAAGGGAATGGAAAAAGGGTTTGTAAAATTGATGAGCATTTGATGTGTCATTCTCAAGGATAATGTGTTGCAATTTTACCTGGATAGAATAAGGCATAATATAAAATTAGGTTTATTTTTGACACCTGCTACGCTGGGGATCAACTGAACACTGCTGCCATAGCAACAACACCATGAGCACTCTAAACCCCCTGACTGCAGCTGTGTGTATGTGTGTGTGTGCCTGCATGAGTCTGAGAGAGAAGAACTCATTAAACAATCATCCCACTCAGCCCCTCAGTGTGATAGATGGTTGTTGTGGATGTTTTGCTGTAGCGTTTTCTTTCATAACCTCAGTGAAACACAGGCAGGAGGACTGGGAGGCTGTGTTCTTTAATGATACCCTGACTGCCACGTGCTGTGCTGCACGTGGTGGAGGTGAGGAGACCGTGCTGCAGGTTGGAAAGAATCTAACAGGTGATCATAGAGAGAGAACAGGGACATGCGGTGCCAGTTACCTCGTCCAGCTGGGACTGCATGTGGTGAAACGGACTGGGGAAATGGACAACCGTAAAAGAACATTGTATGTATTCACTCCCTCAATTGAGTGAATTACAGAAGAAAGAAATGGTATTATGCCCAATAACAAATATGGGTTGTTGTTGAATTGCGTAGGCATTTGCATCTCTCTCTTTTGCAACCCTGAAAAACATTTAAAAATGTAAAATAATTACACATCATACATGTTTTTGTTAATATTGAACTGTTGATGATAAAACATAATGCAAGTCCTTTATCGTGCAAAACTTGGTGTTTATGCATTGTTTAAAGTTCTGAAGGTAAGCAAATTGGCTTGTCCCCGTTGATATCTATTATCTTGAATGCTACAATGTAAACAAAAATATTTAATATATTGTAGATCACTTTTTTTTCTTTTTACAAATATATTATGTGTCTCTAAGTGTTATGTAATTGGTATTAGTGAGTAAATGTCTTGTAATGGGTTAATGACCTTAGATTTGAGCATCTGTGGCCTCCATTCAAGAAAATTAAATCCTAAATTACCGATAATTTCATCATTGGTGTTACACCTATTACTGGTGGCCCAATGTTATCATAATTGTCAAAAAAAGCTTAAAATTAAGCTGCCATACTGGTTGACTTTGTATGGGAATATGTACCCAAGTACATTTAAATATATAAAAACAGTACCAGTCAAAAGTTTGTACACACCTACTCATTCAAGGAATTTTCTTTATTTTGACTATTTTTTACATTGTAGAATAATAGTGAAGACATCAAAACTATGAATTAACACATATGGAATCATGTAGTAAGCAAAAAGTGTTAAACAAATCAAAATATATTTTAGATTATTCAAGGTGGCCACCCTTTGCCTTGATGACAGCTCTGCACAATCTTGGCATTCTCTCAACCAGCTTCATCTGGAATGCTTTTCCAACAGTCTTGAAGGAGTTCCCACAAATGCTGAACACTTGTTGGCTGCTTTTCCTTCACTTTGCGGTCCAACTCATCCCAAACCATCTCAATTGGGTTGAGGTCGGGTGATTGTGGAGGCCAGGTAATCTGAAGCAGCACTCCATCAATCTCCTCTTGGTCAAACAGCCCTTACCCTTGTGTTGGGTCATTGTCCTGTTGAAAAACAAATGATAATACCACTAAGCGCAAACCAGATGGGATGGTGTATCGCTGCAGAATGCTGTGGTAATCATGTTAGTTAAGTGTGCCTTGAATTCTAAATAAATCACAGACAGTGTCCCCAGCAAAGCACCCCCACACCATCACACCTCCTACTCCATGCTTCACGGTGGGAACCACACATGCGGAGATCATCAGTTCACCTACTCTGCGTCTCACAAAGGCACGGCGGTTAGAAGCAAAAATCCTCTGAACAGTTGATGTTGAGATGTGTCTGTTACTTGAACTCTGTGAAGCATTTATTTGGGCTGCAATCTGAGGTGCAGTTAACTCTAATGAACTTATCCTCTGCAGCAGAGGTAACTCTGGGTCTTCCATTCCTGTGGCGGTCCTCATGAGAGCCAGTTTCATCATAGCGCTTGAGGGTTTTTGCGACTGCGCTTGACGAAACTTTCAAAGTTCTTAACATTTTCCGGATTAACTGACCTTCATGTCTTAAAGTTATAATGGACTGTCGTTTCTCTTTGCTTATTTGAGCTGTTCTTGCCATAATATGGACTTGGTCTTTTACCAAATAGGGCTAATCTTCTGTATACCACCCCTACCTTGTCACAACACAACTGATTGGCTCAAACGCATTAAGAAGGAAAGAAATTCCACAAATGAACTTTTAACAAGGCACACCTGTTAATTGAAATGCATTCCAGGTGACTTCCTCATGAAGCTGGTTGAGAGAATGCCAAGAGTGTGCAAAGCTGTCATCAAGGCAAAGGGTGGCTACTTTGAAGAATCTCAAATATAAAATATATTTTGATTTGTTTAACACTTTTTGGTTACAGCATGATTCCACATGTGTTATTGTAGATAATAGTAAAAAATAAAGATATTCCTGGAATGAATAGGTATGTCCAAACTTTTGGCTGGTACTCTATATATTTTTAAATAAGTTAATTTCCCCCAAATTGCCATGCCCAAATGCCACCGCAATCCCAAAAAATCCCATTCACATTAGTAGTGACAAGCAATAAAAAAATAATAAACGGAGATTGAAGAAATTCTGTTTAAAATAAAATATATAATTGTCATATGTAGTGTCAATTCAATTACATTGCAGTCAATGACAATCAAAACAATAACTATGTCAATGGCATTCCACAAATCCAAATAAATCTTGCTGAAGAAATTATGCAATGAAATAGGCATAGCCTTGATTAGAGGGGATTACATGGGGCCAGAACAATGCACCGGTGGCTAAGCCTTCACTTCCTGGGAGCGAGAGAGAGAGAAAAATAGATTGTATTCTGGAAGTACAGTATCTACCTGTGAGGGTATCTAACTGGGCTGGTGGTAGAATGTTTTTAATGTAAAATCTGTCATTTTATTTGTCAATGGGAAAAATAGCTAATGGGCAAATACTGGAGTGCAGGTTTGATTGAACTAAGCCATTAGAGGAAGTATAGCTTTCTTCAGCCTCAAGCCTCTGTCAGCCTAGTTACCAGACCTGACCGTCACGTGTAGCCACAGAAGGCATATCCCAACCCTGGCTAATCACCTCATCAAGTGGTCACATCACGTGTAGCCACTGAAGGCATATTCCAACCCTGGCTAATCACCTCATCAAGTGGTCACGGCTGGCAAGTCGAGGCTAAATAAGTGCAAAACCAACATGACTGTTGTTCTCCCATAGCCCTGTTTGCTTCTTAAGCTCAACAACAAGACCCTAGTTATAAACATTATATCTTCAGGGGGAGGTGGTGATTGCATCTCTCACGGAACTAAACAACTGAGAGATTGTCTAGGAACAGCTTTATCAAAAACCATGCGGATGAGGCCTCACCCCTTTCCTTTCAGATTTGCCCTGTTCTTTCTTTGTTTCGGACTATTACCAAAACCATTGATGTATGGTAAAGTTGCCTATAACACAGACTATAGTACAGCAGTCTTTGAAGATGTCAGAGGATTCATCAGCAATTGTTAGTGGACACGGACTGTCCACTATCTGAAGCTGTTTTCCAGCACACCTTGATCACACCGTTGCTTTTTAAATCTGATCGTGAGACTTCTCAATTTCAGGGCAATGGCAGCATACTAAAACCAAACACAGGGAACCCATTATACTCAAAATTATTTTGTGAATTTATTTTATCCATTTGCAGGCTAGTTTAATACACACATGTGTGTACCTTTTTATTGTATGTTAATGTTTCAGTTTTTAACATTGTGCCAGTATAAAATGTCGATAGAAAGGGGACTTTTTATTTACTTTTACCCCACAGAACTACAGCTGTGGATCTCTGCTGATCTAGAATCATTTTTGCCTTTTTAAATCATAGTGAATAAGATTATGGGGACAGATCCTGGATCAGCACTCCTACTCTGATGCTTTGTGGATACGGGCCCTGATCTCCACAGGTTAGCATTGTGTAGAAGAACTGATTGATTAGATGGTCTAGCCTGTTATGATGGACTGTATAAACTTCAGACTTGTTCTATGCCTATTTCTAATGATATTACATGTTAAATGTATTTGACTGGTATTTCAAGATGGGCAATATAAACCAGTGACTTGTCACTGCCTTAGGTTTCTACATCTGTAAATATGTATTCCAAAGGATATGTGTTTTCTTATTGTCATGAAATATAATTTAGAAGTTTGATGTGTTTGTAGTAAATACAAATAGTAAAAAGGTTGTGATTAGTTTGACTTATGACTTAAGAGAATTGCCAGCAGCATACCACCCTTGCCCTGTGTAGGGTGCAGTCTTTTGGATGGGATGTTAAATGGTTGTGCTAACTCTCTGGGCATTAAAAATGGCACTTATCTTAAGAGTAGGGGTGTTAACCCTGTTGTCCTGGCTAAATTCCCAACCTAGCCCCATTCCATCAAGGCTACCTAATCATCCCCCTCATTTCTAATTGGCATATCACTTCTCACCTGATGGGTGATGAGCGTTGTGTCACAAAAATGGAGGTGGGTGAGGTGATTTCCCCTCGTACTATCTAAAGTGCTTTGAGTACCTCAGTTGGTACAAAAGCGTTATTTAAATCGAATCTATACAGTATAATACGTCATCCACACAACATAGATGATGAACCTTGCATAAAGTGTTAGGGAAGGGCAAATTAGTTAGTATTGTATTATCACTGTTTTACCCAAACAGGTATGCCAAGCGAACAACTTTCCTGTCTGATGCTCCAGATTGTTTTTTAATTCTAGGTAAGTGGCAGCTGGGACTTTCCCCAAATGTATTTTTCATTTTTTCTTAATACTTTGAAAAAAGGGCTACAAAGGGTTATTCGGCTGTCCCCATAGGAGAATCCTTTTTGGTTCCAGGTATAATTTCTTTGGGTTCCATGTGGAACCCTCTATGGAAAGGGTTCTACCTGGAACCAAAAAGGGTTTATTCAAATGGATATCTTATTGGGGCAGCCGAATAACCCTTTTAGGTTCTAGATAGCACCTTTTTTTCACAAAGAGTGTAGGTATAAACATCCTACATTATCCTGACAATGTAAAAGACCTGTTCTGTGTTTGTGGTCTCCAAATACCAGTAAATGATATGGTCAATAACCCCAACTATATTACTGGTTCAAATCTGCCACTTTGCTCAAACAAGTTCAGCACCTCTTGGCATTACTTTATGCCAACTATTATGACATCTAACTCTTATGTCAGCCTCTTATAACATTACTACAGTAGTCATGGTGACTCATGAGATACTGTGTAAATACTCATTACTTAACTGTGATGAATGTGGTGAAATGCATATAATAGTGAGTTTCTTCCTTAGGGGAAACCTATGGACTACTCTTCTTAACCAGAATCTCAGGTTGGCCCTGGATTATTGTGCTACGGGGATTAAATGGTTCTTGTAGCGGAGGTTTGGGCTTTCCTTCACCTCTCTGACTTCTGCATGCATACTGACCAGAGGCGACCCTAAAGGCCTGTTCTGCTTTTGCCTTTGTCTGAGTTTGTGTGCCCTGTTATAAAACTGTTATACATCGTTATACAGTACATAACATGAAAATAATCCTAGCTATTTCACCAGACGTGAGCAATAGACCTCCTTAACAGGGAACACTGTGTTCCTTCCTATGACGGATGGATTGTGTCATAGACTAGACAGGTCATACAAAATGAGAGAAGTAATGAGTTTACCCTGAGGAGTGCAACATCTGTGTCATATAACCTTAAAACAAAACATGTTTTCTTAAAGATAAAGGATTTATCTTCCCTGTGATTGTTAATGCCCGAATTTCTATTTTCTTTGATAAGTTTAAACCATCCCCTCATTAAGATTGGTAGAGTAGCAGCATCATAAGTGTGTGAAATGTTGGGAGATGTGAGTCATCATAAAAGCTGAGGTCATCCTTATGCAACTTTGAAATTACATAAACATTGTTACCTGGCTGAGAGTTGGAGAGAGGAAGAGATAGTTAGGGAGAGTCATCCACATTAATTACACATTGACTCTGAGATATGATGATTTGTGTCCTTATTTGTAGCTACTTAGTAGTAGCCTGCTACCTGAGGTGGACATATTCTTGTCATCATATTTATCATATTGAATAATGGCAAAAGTTTCTGACATCCACCAGTAATTCTGCCCACATTTTCAAAGGATAGGATTACACTCAGTATGATAGACATTGAAAAAAATATATATATACAAATCCATATGCCAAGAGTATAAGAATGACAAAGCTTTTTTCAGATTGCACAAATTCTTCAACAGATAGCCCGCTGCCTACATTACATTTGAGAGGTACTGTATATCATTTTGGACATCATTTTCTTTATCTAAAGCAATAACCTTTTGCTGTTTTCTGTGTCTTTTAAATCACTGCAATATGTTTTGGCAGTGTTCTCAAACAAATGTAAGGGTAATTCTAGCTCTGCTTCTTATATAAAGGATTACATAAAACAATGCACCCCCCTCCCCCTCAGAACAGTGATATAACCAGTGCATTTCTAATGAAGATGAAACAACTAGGTCTAGGTAGTCTATTACCATACCTGGATAGTCTCTCTAGTCAGATATATTTCTCTAAAACATAGTGTAACGATGATAAATGTCAGGTTGTTACATGAACAGTGCGCAGCGATCTACACTGACGTTAAGTGGTTACGCAATGTTGATATGTTATACAAGCGAGCCATTTAATGGACCAATAACGTTTCACAGTTACGATCACGTGCTTCCCTGCGCTTTGTTTGGCGAATCATCACAGCTGAATTTGAAGTCGCTAACTGAACAACAGTATGGAGTACGGCGAGGACCAGATACTTTCATTTTAATAGTATTTTGGCAGGAATTGTTATAACCGAACAAGAAAAGTTTGAACGTCAAGACCCGGGCAGAGAAACGAACTAAGCTTTCCAGCCACAGTGAGCGCGAGAGGTTAGCCTGCTAGGGAAATTAATTGGGTTGTTTCAGGTCTTACATAAAAACAGAACGTGAAATTGCACTCGGAACTTTGCTCTACAGAACGTTACTCCCAGGAAACCGTAATTATGCCATCTAATGACTTAAAGTCTGCCAACCTCCGATGAAGGATTTGAGTTGCAACAATGTTTAGCTGACTAGAAGTACATACCTAGCGTTACTTGCTGTTATTTGGGGAGGCGTAACGCCGTTGTCAGCCAAACAAGAGGAGTGACTCGACGTCTACTTCCTCAGTTCGTGAATTACTACTGGTTTATTCAGCACAGCTGGGTAGGTAATTAGGCATTACGGTGCTGTAACACAGAGTCCGAATATATCGGTTTTTAAAAACGGTCAGTCTACATACAAACTAATTTGACATTTTAGCAAATGCTTGGTGCGTATTCTATTCGGCTGTCGTGTAATGAGGCCTAACCAGCTCTTCACTTGGAAAACGACACGAATCGCTCACTATGGCACATGCGACGTTATAGTCTGAAGTCTACATACAAACTATTTCGACATTTTAGGAGTCACCAGTTGGTGCATTTTCTATTCGGCTGTCGCGGAACGAGGCCTAACCAGCTCTTCTCTTGGAAAACGACAGGAGTCTTTCACGATGGCACATGTGACCTTATAACGTTAGTCTGAAGACGTTTTGTGAGGAGTGTTTTTGAACACAGTTTGCTATGTGTAATATTCCGAGATGAACATGGAGACGGTAATCCAATCTCACCAGTCGGCGCAGTTTGTCCACCCGGTATACAACCCTGGAGCAGCGGGTATATGCCCTGAAATGCTCGAGGTGGCAGAGGAAGCAAACCGGGCAGGTGACTACGACCTTGCTGCGGAGATCTATAGTTCTCAGCTGGCGGACCTCCAGCATCCAGACCGGGGCCTCTGTTTGCGCAAAGCTGACGCTTTGGCTCAGACCGGGCGGATAGCAGAGGCGCTTGACTCGTACTGCACCGCGGCCAACATTGGCGAACTTCGGCCAGGCGAATTGCAGCTTCTGGTTGAAAACATAGCACGGACTCTTCGCGAGAAGGAGCTAACGTTAAACATTAATTCGAAGGCAACGAGTTCTCATAATAGTGGGAATGGAAACGATGAGGTTGAGGCCGATGGGACGTTTGAGGAAGAACCCTTGGACTTGTTTTCATGTCGCCTGTGTAGGTGTTTACTGTCAGAACCAACCACCTTGGAGTGCGGCCATACGTTTTGCAAACATTGTTTAGAAGATGAAACTGTTAAAGACTGCATACAATGCAAACATAAACTGAACAAAAAAGACGGACAGATCCTGTCCGTTGGGTTTAGAGTAAATGTCATTCTCAGTAGTTTGTTGGATAAATGTTTCGACTCTGAAAGTAAAGCCAGGAGACATTGGATAGAAGGTGAGGTCTCACGAAAGAAGCACGATTACACTGATGCCCTGGACAAATACAACAAAGCCATAGAACAGGGTAAGATAATGTAACGTTTACAGTAAGTTTGAATAAGCAATTGTCGAATTCATGTTTTAGAACAGATTGTGTATTTTATGTTTCCCTTTTACCTATTTAAAACCAAATATCTGGGAGTCTAGATGACCTACTTTTCACTACTCCGCATTGTGACTTGCCTAGTTAAATAAAGGTTACATTGTGTCACCGATAGTGGGTGACACTGTACCCATTTCAGTTCTCGAAGAAATCCTTTCATAAACCGAGTAGCCCCACCCCCCTTTATTACCAAACCCACATTTCTACCCTGAGTCACATACCCCATAGATTTATTTAATAATGGTTATGCTGTTAAATTAAAAATGACTGGACTACATGTTGTCTTTTCCTCTGGTTATGTAGAGTATGTAGGCCTTTTATTGGGACATATTACATTATTGGATGTAAGCATGTCAGCATTTGTCATGAATCTTGACCTGGAGGCA
The DNA here is from genome assembly GCF_901001165.1 of Salmo trutta. Classification (NCBI taxonomy): domain Eukaryota; kingdom Metazoa; phylum Chordata; class Actinopteri; order Salmoniformes; family Salmonidae; genus Salmo; species Salmo trutta. Next base: position 27,795,990 of record NC_042980.1, on the reverse strand, counting down.
GCTCTGCAGAGTGGTCACTAGCTAGCATTTGGCACATTTAAAGCCAAAAAGCAAATTCTTGTTTTCTAGACTTTCTATGATATAGCTAATTTTGATTTAGCAGCTGGCCCATCTAGTGAAAATTGCTCTGCCTCCAGAGCAAGATTCATGACAATAAATGTCAACCTGCCTTAGGCGCCATGGTCTCTGGAGCAGAGAGGCCATGGCAGCCAAAATAAGTGGCACATCCTTAACCTATGTAGATGTAGTCTTTAAATCAACATTGGGGTGATTCTCAGTTTCAACCATGGCAGTAGAAAATTGAGTTTGAAAAACATGATGCATCTGCAACAATTAACTCATTCTGGAGACTAAGATGCCTAGTTTGACACAGTGTCTTATTTTAAAGACATTTTACATTTTTGCCTGAATTTTGTAAATTCTCATTACAGAAATGCATCTGAATTAAATTCTCTGGTTATTTTACGCAATATTACTTAAAAAAAAATGAATTTATTTGCATAAAACACAATGTTGCTGCAGTTTCTTCTGTAAATCATATCAGTGTTATACTAGTTGAGGCTTACATGAAACTATAATATCTATTATCTAAAAATGGTGTCTGCGTACATCCTTCTCATTAAGTAACACTTTTTCAAGTTGCTGTAAAAACTTCAATAATTATTTAAACAGTTTTATTCACCCATGATGCATCATCTATTCTGAACAAAAAAGTTATTGCAACATGTAAAGTGCTGGGGACAATAAAAAGCCACTCTAAAATGTGCACTTTTGTCACACAACACAATGCCACAGATGTCTTAAGTTTTGAGGGAGTGAGCAATTGTCATGCTGACTGCAAGAATGTCCACCAAAGCTGTTCCCAGATAATTTAATGTTAATTTCTATACCATAAGCTGACTCAATGTTGTTTTAGAGAATTTGGCTGGACGTCCAACTGGCCTCACAACCGCAGACCACGTCTAACCAATCCAGCCCAAGACCTCCACATCTGGCTTCTTCACCTGCAGTATTGTCTGAGATCAGAAATCTGAAAAGCTGATGAAACTGGGTTTGCACAACCAAAGAATTTCTGCACAAACTTTCAGAAACCATCTCGGTTAAGGTCATCTGTGTGCTCGTCATCCTCACCAGGGTCGTAACCAACTTCAGTTGGCAAATGCTCACATTCAATGGCCACTGGCACGCTGGAGAAGTGTGCTCTTCACAGATGAACACCTGTTTCAACTGTACCGGACAGATGGCGTGTGGGAGGGCGGTTAGCTGGGGTTATGGTATGGGCAGGCAGAAGCTATGGACAAGCAACACAATTGCATTTTGTCGATGGAAAGTTGAATGCACCGAGATACTGTGACGAGATCCATTGTTGTGCCATTCATCCGCTACCTCATGGTTTAGCATGGTAATGCATGGCCCCATGTCACAAGGATCTACACAATTCCTGGAAGCTGAAAATATTCCAGTTTTTCCATGGCCTGCATACTCACCAGAAATGTCACCCGTTGAGCATGTTTGGGATGCTCTGTATTGACGTGTACGACAGGGTTTTCCTGTTCCCGTCAATATCCAGCAACTTCGCACAGTCATTGAAGCGGAATGGGGCAACATTCCACAGGACACAATCAACAGCCTGATCAACTCTATGCGAAGGAAATTAGTCAAGCTGCATGAGGCAAATGGTGGTCACACCAGATACTGACTGGTTTTCTGATCCACGGCCGTACCTTTTTTTTAATGTATCTGTAACCAAAAGATGAATATTTCTATTCCCAGTCATGTGAAATCCATAGATTTAGGCCTTATGAATTTATTTCAATTGATACAGTTCATACAGTGTAAGGAAATCTAACTCAGTAAAATCTTAGAAATTGTATGTTGCATTTATATTTTTGTTCAGTGTTATTTTTGGCGACAGGTCGAAACACATGAAACATTCATGGACATTTAGCTAGCATGCTGATGAAATGATAACATGTATGTGTAAATTTATTTTGCAAGTCTTGCGCAGGCAGTGTGATCAGCATGTTACATGCTGACTAGACCCGGCACGAGCATGTTGATTTTGTCCATCCACACTAGGAGCAGAACTCTCAACCAACTATATTAAGTTGGGGACAGGTCGAAGAACATGAAACATTTAGCTAGCTAGCTTGCTGTTGATAGCTAATTTGTCTTGGGATATAAACATTGGGTTGTTATTTTCCCTGAAATGCACAAGGTCTTTTTTTCTGGATCTTTGTAGAATTTTCACCCATTTTGAGTCACACAAAATCGTGTGTTCTCTACTCCAACAATGAATCCTCAGGTAAAGTGGAAACCTAATTAGTTAATAGTAATCTCTCATCCTTCAGTCTTATTATTCTGTGGACTTTATATAGCGTTTGGCAACCAACTTTGACTGGACTGTTTAACTCAGTTCATCTTTCAATCACCCACGTGGGTATATGCTCCAAAAAAAACAATAAGGAGGTGGGACTTTCAGGGCATCAAGCTTCAAATGGAACCACGTTCAATTTTAGCGCCTGGCTACGCAGACGCTCGTTAGCAGTTTGGATGAAATGATTGAATAACATGTATGTGTACATTTATTTTGCAACACGGGCAGTGTGGTCAGCATGTTACGCTAGCCTGGCAGACACGTGACCCATGTGTCTACACAGCCAGCTGCAAGGACGATGAGAGGCTGGTGTTAGCAAGACTACAGTTACTCTCCATTAGTGCCCTTTTTACACCAGGTCAAAGAAAGTAATTTGGTTACCAGGTGATCCAGCATATGATTTCTAAGATGATATAATGCTGCTACAGAAAGAGACCTGTTTTTTAAACATTCATTTAGTTTTGCATTTATTTCTGATTTTAAATGTAACCGTATTTCAAACCATGTACAAGTCCATTAGTATATTGGCGTTTGGTAATTGTAGCATATTATTTGCTCCAAACACAATCAAAATGCAATGTGGTACGTTATGGCATCTGTTATTTCATTCCATCGGTGAGATCGTGTTGCATAGGGAGTTGTGTGTGCAAACAATTCCGTAATGGATTCTTGCATGGGGTTTGTTTGCTGTTGTCATGGCGCTTGTTGGCCTCTTCCTAAGTTTTTGGCATTCATCCGTCATGCTGTATATGTAATACAGCATGACGGCCTGTGTTTCAAATGGTAGAATAAGTTGCTTGTATCTCCTCGAGTGGCATCACCTGCAATATGGCCATTATTTAACCCAGTAAAAACAAGTCCTCTTTTGCAATCCCTGATGAAAGTTAGACTCTTATGAAAGCTATACCATGACAATTAATGCATTACCCTTATCTCTTTAAAATACACTACATTTTAAATCAAAGGGTAGTCTACTACTGCTATTTAAATATTCCTAAGTTATGTTAAGGTATTATTCATTTATGTTTTTCAAATTCACTCCCCTTTTGTATGAAAAAACAGTATAAACCACAGACAGGCCCCAGTTAGTTTTATTTTCCCCAAAATGCTCCATGTGTTTCTCATTTTAGGCAAGCTGCAGGCATGCAGGTCACTCCTAAAGCCTACTTGTTAGATATTACTGCATGGTCGGAACTAGAAGCACAAGCATTTCGCTACACTCGCATTAACATCTGCTAACCATGTGTATGTGACCAATAAAATTTGATTTGATTTACTGTTGAAACACCAGGTCAGCCCTGAACAGTTCACTCCATATAGATAGCCAGGAGTTGTTTTCCCCAACCTTGTGACCTGAGTTTTACCAGGATAAACTTGGGCCCGTAATTAGCCTAACTCCCTAGAAAAAACTCCTGTGCTGACCCTTACTACAGAGAGAGCATTGAGGCATAGTCAGGAATGAGAGCGAGGCAGCGTCAGAGGCCCTTTGGTTCTTCAGTAGAGGCCGGCCCAACAGCATAGCACAAAAGCTCTGACTGACCCCATTCTTTTTGCTTTAATGTCAGTTACTGACCTGCTTATTTAAGTCGGGGGGGGGGGGGGGGGGTGACGCAGACTGCTTTTACCCACAGAGGCGTCATATCATCCACTGAGGCAAAGATTCATAAACATTTACATGTTAAAATACCGCCTTTTTTCTCCCTAATTTCGTGATATCCAATTACAATCTTGTCTCATCACTGAAACTCCCCAACGAGCTTGGGAGAGGCTAAGGTCGAGTCATGCGTCCTCCAAAACATGATCCGCCAAACCTCGCTTCTTAACACCCACCTGCTTAACACGGAAGCCAGCCGCACCAATGTGTCGGAGGAAACACCGTTCAACTGACGACTGAAGTCAGCCTGCAGGCGCCCAGTCCACCACAAGGAGTTGCTAGAGCGTGATGGGTCAAGGACATCCCAGCCGGCCAACCTCCCCCCCCCCCCCCCCCCCCCCCCCAGTGCCTTAGACCGCCGCGCTTCTCGGAAGGCCTCAACTTTTTACATTTTAGTAATTTACCAGACGTTCTTATCCAGAGCAACGTAGTAGTGAGTGCAAACGGCATGCTCTACCAAATGAGCCACACAGGACAGAATCATTCATCAGAATGTTGACACACTCGTCTCTCCCCTCCCCTTCTCACTAGCCAGAAGGTTGTTGCATGTCATTGTAGACCTAATTCCTGGCACAGACTGCATGGTCGACTATGGTGCAGTATTTTGATTCAAGGGAAATGCTCTGGTTTGGTCCAGTGTTCCCTACTCATACTGTGTGGGGTGAATAACATCCAACGTCGCATTACATTTCTGCAGAAAAGACACATTAAATAAGTTGACATATTGTTGCATAGTAACTGATACTGTTCTTTGTGGTCTTGTATACACTGACAACATTGTACCTGTGTGGAAAGGTGTAAATGACATTTTGTCATTCTTCCTGTGTTCTCTCTGTTCTACAGCGCCATCTATAGGTAGGCTACTGGGACAGCGTGCTGAGCTGCACATGGACAGTAGGAACTACAGCCAGGCCATCCAGGACGCAGAGAGCTTGTGCAGACTCAAACCTCTCTGTCCAAAGGTGAGAGAGATGGATATGTAACTCAGTCTACCGAACCCAGCAGAGTGTAGACCTAGACCACCACATGATCTCTGTATATCTGGGCCTTGTCTTAACCTTTCTCTAGTCGTGTCATGAACTACCCATCACATCTCCACAACCACAGTCTGACCCAGTCAGCACCCAATACACTATACATGCTCAGGACTGTATGTATGTGTGAAAGTATTATTGGATGCTGCTGAGTGTGTTCGTAAGTGAGATTGGATGCTACAAGCTTGTGTATGTTAATATGCAAATGACAGCAGCTGATAGACATGCAAAATAGATCATATAGACCTGAAAACCAGGCACTAGTGTCAATAGGGAAGAGCTTATGTTGACCAGGTTGAAGAGCCCCTGGAAATATAACCCAGGGGTTATGACAAGAATTACCTTAGATTCCCATGTTTTTAAATGGTTATCTCTCTTAGGTCGTTTAGGCCGCTCACTGTAACAATATTTAGATTATCTGTGTTTTGAATATACTTTAGAGGTGTAGTTGAAATGCCATCAGTATTTCCTACTCACTTTGGTGTTTCCCTACTCAAAACACCCTCTCGTCTGTTTTTTTCCCAGGCCCACTACATCAAGGCCTCAGCCCTGAGTAAAGCCAACTACAATGATGAGGCCTTAAAGGAGTACTTCATGTGTGTAGCGCTCAAGCCTGATTGGATGACGGTGAAGCTGGAAGCTCAGAAGGTAATACACAAGTTAAAAAAAAAAACAAAAAAACTTTTGTCCATTTACTTCAATTACAGACTTAACCACAAACGTAATGCCCCTTAATGTCACATCACAATTATATAAAAATGCAGTATTACTATGTACGATATGACAGTGTAAATCTGTCTCCATGCTTACCAGACCGGATTAGTTTGGTTTTAAATCCTGCTCTGCGCCACACTAGGTGATGACGCAATGCCCCCATTCCAGCTGTCTTAGCTGGGGAGCTATTCCAGGCCTATCCCCTGCTGTCACTGTGGCCTGTTTTAGTAGCTCCACTGCAGTTACATATTCACTGCAATATGTACTGTCCGGTGGTGTAAAGTTCTTAAGTAAAAATACTACTTAAGTCATTTTTTGTGGTATCTGTACTTTATTATTTATATATTTTTAAACTTTTTACATCACTACATTTTCCCTAAAACCCAAAAGTACTCGTTACATTTTGAATGCTTAGCAGGACAGGAAAATGGTCCAATTCACACACTTATTAACATCCCCTACTGGCTCTAATCTGGCGGACTCACTAAACACACATGCTTAGTTTGTGTATTACATTTTACTTTGATACTTAAGCATATTTAAAACCAAATACTTTTAGACTTTTACTCAAGTAGTATTTTACTGGGTGACTTTCACTTTTACTTGAGTCATTTTCTATTAAGGTGTCTTTACTTTACTCAAGTATGACAATTGGGAACTTTTTCCACCACTAGTACTGTCACTATGACAAGGCAGTCTGTCTAGTTTGAGCCATTGTCCTGTATTTCCACCATATTCCCTTTTAAACTCTGGGTATAAGCTACTTATGAATGCTATGACATTGTATGAGCGTATTGACTGACAGTGTGTGTTTCTGTAGCTGCTTAGTGAGCTGTTCTCGTCAGCGTTTGAAAAGGACGGTCAGCCCACTCCCCTACATCCCCTACAGGGTGGTCCCTCCACTCGCCGCCTCAAGCCCCCCGCCCTGCTCAGCTCTTTACACCCCCTCACTACCCGACAGAGGCCTGGCTGCTCCTCTCAGGTCGGCACACACACACACACACACACACACACACACACACACACACTTACCTCCCCACACACCTACTTCTCCTAGTAACTCTTCTCCTCTCCAGGACCCAGCGTTCAGTGCGAGTAAGAGTTCTCCTCGTGAGGGTCCCTCCTACTCCTCCAAACACCCCCTGTCTCCCAGCAGTGAAGCTGAGAAGCCTCTGCTAGAAGACGCCAAGAGCCTGGCCAGTGTCTTGGCTGCCCTGCCTGCCCCCCCAGGAGGCCTCAAGAGGAGACATAGTGGGGACAGCCCAGCCTTCAACGCCCCCTCCAAACTGCCCAGACCAGATGAAGCCTATTCCTCCTCTCACCCTCCTGCTGCTTTCCCCTGGAGGAGGACAGTGGCTGCAGACCTGCTCGACAGTAGAGATATGGAGTGCTCCCTCTGTATGAGGTAAGGGGACCACCAACCACCACACAATTATGCATTTACGATTAGCCACTCAGTGTTTGATTTTCAGTCAATACTGACAATTACTTCAACTGATAAAGCCTATGTTATTGTGTTTCCTCCAGGCTGTTCTATGAGCCCGTCACCACCCCCTGTGGACACACCTTCTGCCTCAAGTGTCTGGAGCGCTGTCTGGACCACAACCCCAATTGCCCTCTCTGCAAAGAGAACCTCTCAGAGGTAAACACACACACACAGGAAGTAGCTGTACTTTATATGTGGATAGATGGCTTAAGGCAGACCTGGTGATTATGAAAAATGATGGTTTAGGGCTGTCTGTAATACAATATAATCTCTGTTCTGTGTTTGTTGAGTGTCTGAGGGATGGTTTAGCGTGACCAAAACAAAGTTAGCACAAAGCTTCCTCCGACACAGGGAGTGAAGTAGGATATTGGGACAATATATAATTAAAGGAGAATTCACAAGAGACATGGAGGATCCAATAGAATGTGAATGTAACTTCCTATTCCTCTGTGTTCTATATAATACCAGTATCTGGCCACTAGAGGGTACAACAAGACCCTGCTGATGGAGGAGGTGCTGCAGCGTTACCTTGGAGACGAGCTGGCGGAGAGGAAGAAGATCCACGAGGAGGAGATGAAGGAACTGTCAAAGTGAGTTTCGCACTCACACACGCATTAGCACACAAACACAGATTTGATCACTTTACATAGCCATTGATTTTATGGTAAATTAATCACGTAATAGCATCGTCAGTGAGTTAACTGCACTTCAACAGTCCTGCTTTTTCAGCTAATCGCTGACCAATCTCATATCTCTCCTTACACCCTAGCTTGAACCAGGAAGTGCCAATCTTTGTGTGCACCATGGCCTTCCCCACCATCCCCTGTCCACTGCACGTCTTCGAACCATGCTACCGCCTCATGATCCGCCGCTCCATGGAGACCGGAACCAAACGGTTTGGCATGTGCATTGCTGACGAGTTGAAGGGTTTCGCTGACTATGGCTGCATGCTGGAGGTCCGGGATGTCAAGTTCTTCCCCGATGGGAGGTCCGTGGTTGACACCATTGGAGTGTCCCGCTTCAAAGTGCTGAGCCACGGCCAGAGAGACGGATACAACACGGCCAAGATCGAGTACCTGGAGGATAAGAAGGTGTGTGTGTTGGTGTGTACTGGCTAATGCTGTGTGTGAGGAAGGTTTTGCATGTATGTGGATACGAAGAGTGCATTAGAGGTATTTGGATAGATCTAGATAGATATTCATATCCTCACTTTTGTATGTGTTTGATATGTGTATGATTGGAGTGTGTATGTGATCCTCAGTCTTCCATCCCAACCGTGTTTGTTCCATTGTGTGTGTACTTTGTGTGCTAACTGTATTATATATTTTGTGGTCAGGTGGAGGGCCAAGAACTAGCAGAGCTGCAGAAGCTTTATGTATCTGTGTACGACCAGGCCAGTGGCTGGTTCACCTCCCTCAAAGATGACATGAAGAGCCAGATAATTAGCCACTTTGGACACTTACCCGGGAAGGACCCTGACCCACAGGTATGACACTAACCTAACCTTCGCACAAGTGCACACACACACTCACACGTCTCTCCTGGTGAGAATCACACTTGTATGTCATATAGGGATTGAATGGGCTGCATTTATCCCTCCCTCCAGAGTAATCCCAGTGGTCCAGCGTGGGCTTGGTGGCTGTTAGCTGTGCTGCCTCTGGACAACCGTGCCCAGCTCACCATCCTGGCCATGCCCTTCCTCAAGGACCGCCTCATCGCCATCCGCAGGGTCCTTATCTTCGTCACGCGCAAGAGACCCCGATGACCGCTCAGCCGCTACCACAACCGCTTGGACCATGCATGGTCATTCACTCGTTCATTAAACCCACTCATCAGACTTGATATGAGGGCAATTCCTTTGACATTAGGTTTGACTGAATTATGTCACGCTATCTCTCAGCTTCCTATGTCCCCTCTCTTAGGGAGGGAATAAGAGGTCAAGATAATAAAACTGGTGACTCATGATGCACCAGAACTAAGCTGACCACATAACTGTGTCTAGTCCATGATGGTGTGACTTATCCAATTTTCTTAATATTGTACATTTAGTATAAAAACAAATATTTAAAAAAGACCTGACACGTACCAAAAATTATTTGTATGACTGAAAAAGAATACAATACCGATTGTATTGGGTTGTCTTTAGTTTGAATGTTATGTTTCTGTTCAATCCCTGCTGACTATGGTGAGAGACACATGTAAGACCCAGAGAGATAGAAACCACCGAATGGAGTAGAAGGTCTACATATGAGAATGTGCTCCTGTTTTTAAATGGCTTTTCCGCACTCATTTCTACATGACTAGGGAAATGGATGCAAAACCTGAAGCTCTGCGTCTAGCCCAGGCATGAGCCTCAATAGTGGTGAAGTAGTAGTGCATCTGAAAGAAATGCAAAAAGGTCCTGAAATTGGTATGTATGTATGTATGTATGTATGTATGTATGTATGTAGATGGAAGAGATTTAGTTATTGGTAGACAAAATGTAAATGTAACTTTAAAAAATATATATTTTTTACTTTCAGTAAAATTAAAACAATTTCCCTACTGTAACTTGACATAGTTTGATTAAATGTTCAAAAACAATGAAATTCTGAATGATGGTCCAAAACCACAATGATAATGTACGTACTGTAAGTGTCTCTGGGAAGGAAATGGGGTTAAACTATTCTGTTTCATGTCTTGTTTCTCTTCTGCTATGTATATTATGTATGGTCAATGTGAATTGGAGGATTTAACTGTGTGATTATCAATGTTAACTCTTTGAGGCCTTTACAATGTCTTATTTAAGTGTAATTATTTAGTTGTTTCTCCTGATCTGTATGACACATGTAGCTCCTCTTTTGGCTGGTATTATGACTTGTTTATTTGTAAAAGGAGATATAGCAATTTCTTTCTGGAATAAGAGATGCCTGAGATGTATTTGGTTTCTGATTGTTTTCCTTGAAGTGTTCAGAAAGATTTAGCTATTGTCATTTCATTGCGATGTGACATTTACATGACCAAAAGTACATGACCAAACATCTCATTCCAAAATCATGGGCATTAATATGGAGTTTCTCCCCCCCTTGCTGCTATAACAGCTTCCACTCTTCGGGGAAGGCTTTCGCAGCAATGTTCCAACATCTAGTGGGTGACTTGCTTCCGTTCAGCCACAAGCATTAGTGAGGTCGGCACTAATGTTGGGTGATCAGGCCTGGCTTGCAGTCAGCGCTCCAATTAATCCCAAAGGTGTTCGATGGGGTTGCGGTCAGGGCTTTGTGCAGGCCAGTCAAGTTCTTCCACACCGATCTCGACAAACCATTTCTGTATGGACCTCGCTTTGTCCACAGGGGTATTGTCATGCTGAAACAGGAAAAGACTTTCCCCAAACTGTTGCTGCAAAGTTGGAAGCACAGAATGTTATTGTATCCTGTAGAGATTTCCCTTCACTGAAACTAAGGGGCTTAGCTCGAACCATGAAAAATGGCCCCAGACCATTATTCCTCCTCTACCAAACTTTAAAGTTGGCACTATGCATTCGGGGAGGTAGCGTTCTCCTGGCATCTGCCAAACCCAGATTCATCCGTTGGACTACCAGATGGTGAAGCGTGATTCATCACTCCAGAGAACACGTTTCCACTGCTCCAGAGTTCAATGGCAGCGGACTTTACACCAATCCAGCCGATGCTTGGCATTGCGCATGGTGATCTTAGGCTTGTGTGCAGCTGCTCGGCCATAGAAACCCATTTCATGAAGCTCCCAACGAACAGTTCTTATGCCGACGTTGCTTCCAGAGGCAGTTTGGAACTCGGTAGTGAGTGTTGAAACCCAAGGACAGACGATTTTTACTCGCTACGTGTTTCAGCTCTCCGCAGTCCCATTCTGTGAGCTTGTGAGGCCTACCACTTTGCGGCTGAGCCGTTGATGCTCCTACACGTTTCCACTTTAAATAACTGCACTTAGTTGTTGACCAGGGCAGAAACTTTACCAATTGACTTGTTGGCATCTTATGACGGTGGCACGTTGAAAGTCACTGAGCTCTTCAGTAAGGCCTTTCTACTGCCAATGTTTGTCTATGGAGATTGCATGGCTGTGTGCTCGATTTTTATACACCTATCAGCAACAGGTGTAGCTAAAATAGCCGAATACACTAATTTGAAGGGGTGTCCACATACTTTTGTGTATATATATAGTGTCTCTGAAGAGGAAGCTGAACTAACTAAGCCACAGTACAAAACAGATTAAGAGCATGTTTTGAGGAGACCAAGAACATTACATGCAAATGACTCATTGAGGAAGATAAATCTTCTGAAGTATTTATTTAAATCTTTGTAGAATACCCCAAGACGTGTCTACTGCGAGCCGTTTTGAGTCCTTTTCTTAGTGTTGTCTCTACTTTCAACCTGGTAAGTATGGGATAGATTAAATAGGAAATGTTCTGGGACTATTGTTCTTTTGACATCTGTGGCTCCATTTGGCTTGTTTTACTTAAATGTCTTCTTTTATAACCTGTTTACTTGCTGTTGTATGTTTATCCTGGAAGGGTTTATGGAATGTTACTTTCTGGCCTTCATGTGGACGCTCTGCTTACGTAACTTCACAGGGACTGTTTCACTTCAGGCAGTGTCTGTTTTGGCTGATTTATAAACCAGCCATAACAGGCTGGGTCTGTCAGTCCATACAAAATCTCAGCCCTTTGTTAGAAAAATACACAACAACTATAGATTGACTCCCAGTTATGCTTGCCCAATGATGTATTGGGGTCAGGAATTTTTCCTCTTCAGGAATAACTCCAGACCCAAACTGAAGGGCAGTCTAACACTGGCCTGGAGTGAGGTCTGCTCAGGTTAAAGGGCCACCACCTACATGGCTATAGGTAGAAAGACTACACTATTGTTTGTGTAGTCTAACACAAAGGAAGAGGATCATTTACTTTCCAAGACATTGAGATTTAGCTTTGGTCACCCTTCTGTTTTTGGGTACGGCTTATATGAGCAGCTCAGGGGGAATGACAGAATTTTTACGTTTTTCATTTTTCTCCTGGGCTCTGTCATTGGAGGTGATTTTTATATAGACTCCACAGTGTGGCTGTTGCTGGGCAAAGTGAAGTTGAGATCATAGCTATGGTGGCCTGCAGTAATGTTTGACCACATGGTGGCATTGGAGAGTTACAGTAGATGATGTGGATTTTTGTGGCGCTGAGTTGACAGACAGAAACAGCTCATGTTCTCCCTTTGTAACAACAGACCGACAGATAGACCACACCCCAATCTGACTTTGACGGTCACCTAGATGCTCAGCACAAATGTCTATCAGGCCTTGGTTCATAAGGTGAACATGTTGATTCAGAACAGTAGTCTATTGCCCAATAGATTTGAGTAATTTGAAGTATGTGTGTATTGTGCAGTGTGTTTACATCAATCAGCTTGGGTATGTGTATAGCTTACAGTCTATGTATGTTTATACATGGTTTAAGGTATATCTATACGTGCCTATACATGAGACAGAAGCACTAGGGTTGAGGGGTCTCTGTAAAATATTTGTTGTGGTAGGAGACTTGTGTAAGTCATCATCCAACTGTAATCTGTAATCTTATCCTGCTGCAGCCCTTACTCTCCTGTTTCCCTCAGGCTGATCCTGCTGCAGCCCTTACTCTCCTGTTTCCCTCAGCCTGATCCTGCTGCAGCCCTTACTCACCTGTTTCCCTCAGGCTGATCCTGCTGCAGCCCTTACTCTCCTGTTTCCCTCAGGCTGATCCTGCTGCAGCCCTTACTCTCCTGTTTCCCTCAGGCTGATCCTGCTGCAGCCCTTACTCTCCTGTTTCCCTCAGGCTGATCCTGCTGCAGCCCTTACTCTCCTGTTTCCCTCAGCCTGATCCTGCTGCAGCCCTTACTCACCTGTTTCCCTCAGGCTGATCCTGCTGCAGCCCTTACTCACCTGTTTCCCTCAGGCTGATCCTGCTGCAGCCCTTACTCTCCTGTTTCCCTCAGGCTGATCCTGCTGCAGCCCTTACTCTCCTGTTTCCCTCAGGCTGATCCTGCTGCAGCCCTTACTCTCCTGTTTCCCTCAGCCTGATCCTGCTGCAGCCCTTACTCACCTGTTTCCCTCAGGCTGATCCTGCTGCAGCCCTTACTCTCCTGTTTCCCTCAGGCTGATCCTGCTGCAGCCCTTACTCTCCTGTTTCCCTCAGGCTGATCCTGCTGCAGCCCTTACTCTCCTGTTTCCCTCAGCCTGATCCTGCTGCAGCCCTTACTCTCCTGTTTCCCTCAGGCTGATCCTGCTGCAGCCCTTACTCTCCTGTTTCCCTCAGGCTGATCCTGCTGCAGCCCTTACTCTCCTGTTTCCCTCAGGCTGATCCTGCTGCAGCCCTTACTCACCTGTTTCCCTCAGGCTGATCCTGCTGCAGCCCTTACTCTCCTGTTTCCCTCAGGCTGATCCTGCTGCAGCCCTTACTCTCCTGTTTCCCTCAGGCTGATCCTGCTGCAGCCCTTACTCTCCTGTTTCCCTCAGGCTGATCCTGCTGCAGCCCTTACTCTCCTGTTTCCCTCAGGCTGATCCTGCTGCAGCCCTTACTCTCCTGTTTCCCTCAGGCTGATCCTGCTGCAGCCCTTACTCTCCTGTTTCCCTCAGGCTGATCCTGCTGCAGCCCTTACTCTCCTGTTTCCCTCAGCCTGATCCTGCTGCAGCCCTTACTCACCTGTTTCCCTCAGGCTGATCCTGCTGCAGCCCTTACTCACCTGTTTCCCAAAATAACATGACCAACACGCAGGTGCGAGCGCACTCACTCACTCAGTGCTGCCTGACAGTACAGAAGCTTGCAACCGTAACCTCTGAACACTTTATCTTGGCATGATGATTGAACCAACAGATCCCATGAGATATTATGTTTGATGGCATCTCATTTGATTTTGATTATATTTTTGTAATGAACCTATCCCCTGGAGGTGTGTGAAATTGGCTGAGGGTTTTGAGTTACACACGCACCTGTTTTCTGTACAGGTCCAGAACCAACAATGCCTGTTTGCCCCTGCCTGCCGCTCAATTATGCAAACGGTTCTTCCTTTCTGCTTTTCTCTGTGGCTGGAGGAGGAAGAAGTAGATGAGCACGGTGTGACTCGTCTACTGTAACTCTCCACTGCCACCATGTGGTCAAACATTACTGTGGGCCACCACAGCTATGAGCTTCACTTCACATGTGTGTGAGCAAGGTGTGACTGTTATCAAACACCACAGGTTGTGAAGGTAGTTAACTGTAAGGCTGTAAAAATGGGAAGAAGTTAATCGCTCTGAGTGTCCGTTCATTTGCGCTCTCAAGTTGGTGCCTCCCGCCTCTTCAATGTGTCTGCTCTTGTTTTCCATTCTTGCTTCCCTGAGGCAAGTAGGTGCTCGTGCACACACACACACACACACACACACACAGACTGCCAGGTATTTCCCCCCCCAGGTTAATTTATGTTGCTTGGCACTGGTCTGACCTGATCGACGGCTGCAGTTGGGTCACAGTGTGTGTGTATGGAGGGATGGAAGAAGGAGGGGCTCACTGTTGCTGGGGCAGACCACACACACAGTTGAATCTCTTCTGTTTATCCAACCATCTACAGTATCATTCTGATGGAAGGGCAGGTCTGTTGGGATAGACAATGTTCAAATATTATGTCTGGATGCTCAGATATTGAACTTTACTGTACTTTTATAGACTGCAATTATTGAGACATTATGGGAATCTTTTGGACCTGCTTGCATGAGAGAAACATAGGAACTGTTTTATCACAGTGATGCTGGCCCATGTTGACTCCAATGCTTTCCACAGTTGTCAAGTTGCCTGGATGTCCTTTGCTCCACCATCCATTCTTGATAAACACCGGAAACTGTTGTGTGAAAAACCCAGCAGCGTTGCAGTTTTTGGCACTAACTACCATACCCTGTTTGAAGGCACATATTTTGTCTTGCCCATTCACCCTCTGAATGGCACATATACACAATCCATGTCTCAATTGTCTCAAGGCTTAAACATCCTCATTTAACTTGTATCCTGCCCTTCATCTACACTGATTGAAGTAGATTTAACAAGTGACATTAAAAAAAATATATATATATATATATTTCACCTTTATTTAACCAGGTAGGCAAGTTGAGGACAAGTTCTCATTTACAATTGCGACCTGGCCAAGATAAAGCAAAGCAGTTTGACACACACATACAACAACACAGAGTTACACATGGAGTAAAACAAACATACAGTAGAAAAATAAGTATATACAATGTGAGCAAATGAGGTGAGTAAAAGCAAAAAAAGGCCATGGTGGCGAAGTACATACAATATAGCAAGTAAAACATGAATGGTAGATTTGCAGTGGAAGAAAGTGCAAAATAAAGATAATGGGGTGCAAAGGAGCTAAATAAATACAGTAGGGGAAGTGGTAGTTGTTTGGGCTAAATTATAGATGGGCTATGTACAGGTGTAGTAATCTGTGAGCTGCTCTGACATCAATAAGGGATCATAGCTTTCACCTGAATTCACCTGGTCAGGCTGTCATGGAAAGAGCAGGTGTTCTTAATATTTTGTACACTCAGTGTATATGAGGTATAATAACAATAGACTGCAGTATGAGTGATGTCGCAGTGCAAACACAGAATGAAACGCTATTATGTTGCAATGACAACCCTTTCGACTGAGATGAACAAATCATAAAAGCCATGTGATGCCAGAGAAATAGAATTCAACCTTGTATTACATCACCTACCTGCCTCCACCCCACACACTCCAGAATCCCACTATTACAACCCCACAGAAGTGAACCAGTCATGTGGCATGTAACATACATAATTCAATACATTTTCCCACAGTATAGGGCCTTAGCAGCCTGGTCAAACAATACCCAGCATGTCCTATTTCTGGCAGCTAGAGGAACTGTGACGTCGCCACATTGTATAGGCAGCTGTGGCCATGAGAACTAGGGAGCCACTTTAATGATGGCAGCAAGATAAACACGGTTACAGCCTTTAGTACTGTAATGTTGATGGGACAGTTAGACTAACCTAGTTCTTCATCATCGAAGACTACTGTCATATACTTTATGAATTTTGGGCCTGTCTTAGTTGAGTCACGGTTCACATGTAGGTAACTGATCTGTGTAAAGAGCACCAGGATTTGGGACTCAGGGACTGCCTGCACACTGACATTTCAGCCATTGCGGATTACATGAAAGGAGCTTGCAAAAATTCTGCTGATATCTGTTGTGGTGGAAGCAATTGGACATGATGCAGGAAAGGGGACAGAACCCAAGAAAAATACCAGGGTTGACATCAGTGGTGAAATATTTATCACTGCTTCCATTTCACATGCTCTAATTAACTCATCTGACAGAGCTGGCGGTTGGCGACATTCACAATGTTACTGTGTAGCCTACAACACAGGCCTCTGAGAAAGGTGGAGTTCTTGTAGGTTGATGTTGGCTGTTTTGAGAGGATGTATTGATTCAGGATGATTCAGCCATTTAGCTCATTTACCATTGTAAATATTGTCTGCACTAAGGCGACAAGACTTCCTTTTCTGAATGACAGACTGTGTAATGAACACGGTGGGAGACAGAGAGCTGGTTTCAAGCGCAGGGTGCAGCAGGTGTTTAATGTAAAGGACCACAGTAGGAGGTAGGTAGCTGGGTCCAGGGGCAGGCAGAAGGTCATACACAGGGGGTCCAAAAAGTACAGGCAGGGAAAAGGCTAGTAATGTAGTCCAGGAGATCAGGCAATAGGTTTATAACAGGAAATCTGATAGGCAAAAGGCGTTGTTAGTGAGGCAGTCAAAAACTACCATACACAGGAGGATTGGATTACATTACAGGAAAACCAGCGCTCCCCATAGAAGTATGTCACAAAACAAACAACACTTCACAATAATGGGGTGCAAAGAACTGAACTAAATAGTGCGTGATAATGACATACAGGTGTGTGAACAGGTGATTAGAATTCAGGTGATTGGGATCTGGAGAGTGGGCTGCGTTCAGGGGATCTATGTGTTTGAGAGTGTGAGTTGGAAGCAGACGTTACAGTTTGTCATTGTGAAAGACTGACATCAAATTGTATTGGGCACATACACATATTTAGCATTATTGTGGGTGTAGCAAAATGCCCATGTTCCTAGCTCCAACAGTGCACTACTATCTAACAATACACACAAATCTAAAAGTAAAAGAAGGGAATTAAGAAATATATAAATATTAGGATGAGCAATGTCAGAGTGGCCTTGACTAGAATACAATAGAATACAGTATTATACATATGAAATGAGTAAAACAGTATGTAAACATTATTAAAGTGACTAGTGCTTCATTATTAAAGTGACCAGTGATTTAATATCTATGTACATAGGGCAGCAGCCTCTAAGGTGCAGGGTTGAGTAACCGGGTGATAGCCGGCTAGTGATGACTATTTAACAGTCTGATGGCATTGACATAGAAGCTGTTTTTCAATCTCTCGGTCCCAGCTTTGATGCACCTGTACTGACCTCGCCTTCTGGATGATAGTGGGGTGAACAGGCCGTGGCTCGAGTGGTTGATGTCCTTGATTATAGTTTTGGCCTTCCTGTGACATCGGGTGCTGTTGGTATCCTGGAGGGCAGGCAGTGTGCCCCCGGTGATGCATTGGGCAGACCGCACCATCCTCTGGAGAGCCAAGCGGTTGCCATCCCAGGTGGTGATACAGCCCGGCAGGATGCTCTCAATTGTGCATCTGTAAAAGTTTAAGGGTCTTAGGGGCCAAGCCGAATTTCTTCAGCCTACTGAGGTTGAAGAGGCGCTGTTGCGCCGCCTTCACCACACTGTGTGTGTGGGTGGACCGTTTCAGATTGTCAAATCAAATTTGATTTGTCACATGCACCAAATACAGCAGGTGTAGACCTTACAGTGAAATGCTTAATTATAAGGCCTTAACCAACGATGCAGTTCTAAGAAAATACCCCCAAAATTTAAAGTTAAAAAAGTAAGAGATAAATAAGAAAAACAAATAATTAAAGCGGTAAATAACAATAGCGGGGCTATATACAGGGGGTACCGGTGCAGAGTCAATGTGTAAATGTGCGGGGGCACCGATGTCGAGGTATTTGAGATAATTATGTACATGCAGGTAGGGTTGTTAAAGAGTCTTTGACGGCAGGTAGGGTTGGCTGGAACCTTTGACGATTTTTAGGGCCTTCCTCTGACACCGCCTGGTATAGAGGTCCTGGATAGCAGGAAGCTTGGCCCCGGTGATGTACTGGGCCATACGCACTACCCTCTGTAGTGCCTTGCGGTCAGAGGCCGAGCAGTTTCCATACCAGGCAGTGATGCAACCCGTCGGTATGCTCTCTGGTGCAGCTGTAAAATCTTTTGAAGATCTCAGGACCCATGCCAAATCTTTTCATGAGGGGGAATAGGTTTTTTCGTGCCCTCTTCACGACTGTCCTGGTGTGCTTAGACCATGTTAGTTTGTTGTTGATGTGGACGCCAAGGAACTTGAAGCTCTCAACCTGCTCCACTACAGCCCCGTCTTCGAGAATAGGGGCGTGTGATGTGTACGCTGAGGAACTTGAAGCTCTTCACCTTCTCCACTGCGGTCCTGTCGATGTGGATAGGGGCGTGCTCCCTCTGCTGTCTCCTGAAGTCCACAATCAGCGTTTTGTTGACGTTAAGGGAAAGGTTATCGTCATTGTTGGTAATCAGGCCAACTACTGTTGTTATCTGCAAACTTGATGATCGAGTTGGAGGCGTGACTGGCCACGCAGTAATGGGTGAACAGGGATTACAGGAGGGGGCTGAGCATGCATCCTTGTGGGGTCCCTGTGTTGTGGATCAGTGTAGTAGAGGTGTTGTTTTCTACCTTCACCACTTGGGGGCGGCCCGTCAGGAAGTCCAGGACCCAGTTGCACAGGGCGAGGTTCAGACCCAGGGCCCCAAGCTTAATGAGGAGCTTGGAGGGAACTATGGTGTTGAAGGCTGAGTTATAGTCAATGAACAGCATTCTTACATAGGTATTCCTCTTGTCCAGATGGGATAGGGCAGTGTGCAGTGCGATGACGGTTGCATGGTTTGTGAATCTATTGCGGCAGTACGCAAATTGAAGTGGGTCTAGGGTGTCAGGTAAGGTGGAGGTGAAATGATCCTTAACTAGCCTCTCAAAGCAATTCCTGATGACAGAAGTGAGTGCTACAGGGCGATAGTCATATAGTTAACTTACCTTTGCTTTCTTGGGTACAGGAACAATGGTGGACATCTTGAAGCAATACGATAACAGTTAACTGATAAGAGAAAACTGACCGAAAGCCTAATCTAACAGACAGCAGAGAGAGAAGAGAGAGAGAGCACATAAACATATTGTGAGTTTCACCTTACTGTAATATAATAAACGGTTTATTGATACATTGTAAACAAAATATACTGAACAAAAATATAAACGCGTTGGTCCCATGTTTCATGAGCTGAAATTAAAGATCCCATACACGCAAAAGCTTGTTTCTCTCAGATTTTGTGCACAAATTAATTGACATCCCTGTTAGTGAGTATTTCACATTTGCCAAAAAAATCCATCCACCTAACAGGTGTGGAATATCAAGAAGCTGATTAAACAGTATGATCATTACACAGGTGCACCTTTTGCTGGGGACAATAAAAGGCCACTCTAAAATGTGCAGTTTAGAGAATTTAGCAACACGTCCAAACGGCCTCACAACCGCAGACCATGTGTATGGCGCTGTGTGGGTGAGCGGTTTGCTAATGTCAACATTGTGAACAGAGTGCCCCATCTGTCGGTGGGGTTATGGTATGGGCAGGCATAAGCTACGGACAACGAACACAATTGCATTTTATCAATGGCAATTTGAATGCACAAAGATACCGTGACGAGATCCTGAGGCCCATTGTTGTGTCATTCATCAGCCGCCATCACCTCATGTTTCAGCATGATAATGCACTGCCCCATGTCGCAAGGATCTGTACACAATGGAAGCTGAAAATGTCCCAGTTCTTCCAATGGCCTGCATACTCACCAGACATGTCACTCATTGAGCATGTTTGGGATGCTCCGGATCGACCTGTCCATTTCCCGCCAATATACAGCAACTTCACAGCAATTGAAGAGGAGTGGGACAACATTCCACAGGCCACAATCAACAGCCTGATCAACTCTATGCAAAGGAGATGTGTCATGCTCATGAGGCAAATGATGGTCTCACCAGATACTGACTGGTTTTCTGATCCATGTCCCTACCTTTCTTTTAAGGTATCTGTGACCAACAAATGCATATCTGTATTCCCAGTCATGTGAAATCTTTAGATTAAGGACTAATTAATTTATTTAAATTGACTGATTTCCTTATATGAACTGTAACTTGGTAAAATCTTTGAAGTTGTTGCATGTTGTGTTTATATTTTTGTTCATACCTAGTTTAGACCTAATTTAGGTAGGCTATATGCATGGATGGCAGGTTGCCAAGCAGTTTAAGCTGTTTGGCCAGTAACCGAAAAAGGTCGCTGGTTTGAATCCCCAAGCCGACTAGGTGAACAATCTGGTAATGTGCCCCTGAGCAAGGCACATAACCCTAATTGCTCCTGTAAATCGCTCTGGATAAAACGTATGCTAAAATGTAAATGGATGTCGTTTTATGAAGACTACAAAAAAAAACAATGCTTAAAAATACATTATTGTGAGCTAATCAGCATGGCACATATATTCAGCATGTTTGGATTAATTTATGTTGGGGAAAGGGGGAGCAGCGGCTCCCTCTATCTCTCTACTGCCCTCACTCAGGCCCTGACCGATTCAGCTTCCTCTGTTGGTGATGCTTTACAGGGGAGTGAGTGAGAGAGCGACAACAAGAGAGAGGGAGGCAGGGGGAGAATAGAGAAGAGCAAGCAGCACTTAGCACTGCCAGCCGCGGTAGCTCAATATGGAGTAACCGCGTAGGCTCGACAACGACGGGAGTACAAAGAACAACCCGCTTTGGATCGAAATTACATTAACAAGGAATAAGGGATCACTTCCAATAATGAGATACAACATTGCATATACACAATCAACTTGAAGGGAATAAAATAGACTTTGCAATTTCTATTTATTATTGAAAAATGGCGAACGAGTCTCCAGCTAAAAGTCTAGTTGACATAGACCTTGCCTCTTTGCGGGTGAGTGCAATACATCTTATCTGAGGATGTACATTTTTTGCTGTCCAAATCCTTTTATTGGCGCAACCATGGGCTAAACCAGGGTAAAATGTGTTACAAATGGGATGTGTTGTTCTTGGTAGGATAGGGGGATAAATTCCTCTCTTTCCTTTGTTGCCAATGCACTGGCATGTGAGGCAAATCTGGCGCTACTGCCTAATTGAACGGGTTGTAACGTTGGCCATGATACTATGAAAACCACCCATCTTTCACAAAGTTATTTGGTAAATGTTAACCATTTGTAAATTTCATTTTACAGGACCCAGCTGGTATTTTCGAACTGGTGGAAGTGGTCGGCAATGGCACGTATGGACAAGTATACAAGGTTTGTTTGCGTTTCCCAATTCCACATATGCAATATATAGCCTACTGTAGGCAGTCAGAGACCACCGAAAATAGGCGGAAACTAGCGCAAACATGTATTTTTCTCCCAGTTTCAGAGAAGTGGTAAATTGCCTATAGACGGTTGGACCAGTGCGGACTGGATTATTATTGCGCCGAGGTGTAGGGTATAGCCTAAAGATTTAGACATATACATTTCCTTTTCTTTACGATTTTGTCATGTGTTTTATTGTGTTAGGATTAACTAACTGCAACCCATCAGATTTAACAAGCCAAACCAGCTCTAATTTGTCTGGCGATCCTTATCATAGGCGCCTGACCGACTTCTCCCGGTGCGCTACTGGGTGTGCACCGTTGCGCATACTGTATTCAGATCCAATGCAGTGATGAGCTTTTGACATGCCACTTACAGTCGATTAGCAAAGTATGGGATTCGATGTAGGAGCGATTGTCCCGTGTAGCCCAGTTGGTACAGCATGGACAGGGTTGTGGGTTCGATTCCCAAGGTGGACCAGTACGAAAAAAAATATTAGAATGTATGCACTCACCACTTACTGTAAGTCATTCTGGATAAGAGCATCTGCTATATGACAAAATGTAAAATTGTGCGGATAGTATCTAGCTACAGCCATCACGTCTCACCGGAGTGGATAGAGCACCCTACCTAGGCTACATCACATCCTGTTGTTTTGAAGCTGCTGCTATCTGGTAGAAAGGAAGGGAGATTGGGAGAATATGTCCAGACCTGTTGTCACCTGATTTATTGGTCACAAATGGATGCCGATGGAAAATTATCAGACCTTTTGAATGGCCAATTTGATCCTCACTTGATTTAGCTTGCCTGGCAGTCTATGCAACGGGATAGTCTTAAAAGTGCAAACTCAAAGCCAAATCAATTGTACCATATTCATTTTGTCATATTAATATTTACATATGTAAAATACTTTCAAATATATAAAAGCCTTTAAAATATGCATTTGATCCATATCAAATAATCTGTGAAATGAACATTTGGGCAATTGAGGCCTCTTCCGAGTTGCGCGGTCTAAGGCACTGCATCTCAGTGCTAGAGGCGTCACTACATAGGCACAGACACATGCATACAAACACATGATAACATACGCACTATACACACACAGTACACATGTATTTTGCCTTGTAGATATGTGGTAGTGGAGTATGGGCCTGAGGGCACACACTTAGTGTGTTGTGAGTTCTGTAATGAATGTATTGTAATTCTTTTCAATTGTATAACTGCCTTAGTTTTGCCGGATCCCAGGAAGAGTAGCTGATAATAAATACAAATACTACAGACCCTAGTTCGAGTCCAGGCTATATCACAACCTGCCATGATTGGGCGGCGCACAATTGGCCCAGCGTTGGCCAGGTTTGGCAGGGGTAGGCCGTCATTGTAAATAAGAATTTTTTATTTTATTTTTGGCTTTGGGGGTGACCAGAGAGATATACCTGCTGGAGCGTGTGCTACAGGTGGGTGCTGCTATGGTGACCAGCGAGCTGAGATAAGGGGGGACTTTACCTAGCAGGGTCTTGTAGATGACCTGGAGCCAGTGGGTTTGGCGACGAGTATGAAGCGAGGGCCAGCCAACGAGAGCGTACAGGTCGCAGTGGTGGGTAGTATATGGGGCTTTGGTGACAAAACGGATGGCACTGTGATAGACTGCATCCAATTTATTGAGTAGGGTATTGGAGGCTATTTTGTAAATGACATCGCCGAAGTTGAGGATCGGTAGGATGGTCAGTTTTACAAGGGTATGTTTGGCAGCATGAGTGAAGGATGCTTTGTTGCGAAATAGGAAGCCAATTCTAGATTTAACTTTGGATTGGAGATGCTTGATGTGAGTCTGGAAGGAGAGTTTACAGTCTAACCAGACACCTAGGTATTTGTAGTTGTCCACAAATTCTAAGTCAAAACCGTCCAGAGTAGTGATGCTGGACGGGCGGGCAGGTGCAGGCAGCGATCGGTTGAAGAGCATGCATTTAGTTTTACTTGTATTTAAGAGCAGTTGGAGGCCACGGTAGGAGAGTTGTATGGCATTGAAGCTCGTCTGGAGGGTTCTTAACACAGTGTCCAAAGAAGGGCCAGAAGTATACAGAATGGTGTCGTCTGCGTAGAGGTGGATCAGAGACTCACCAGCAGCAAGAGCAACATCATTGATGTATACAGAGAAGAGAGTCGGCCCAAGAATTGAACCCTGTGGCACCCCCAGAGACTGCCAGAGGTCCGGACAACAGGCCCTCCGATTTGACACACTGAACTCTATCAGAGAAGTAGTTGGTGAACCAGGCGAGAAAATCATTTGAGAAACCAAGGCTATTGAGTCTGCCGATGAGGATGTGGTGATTGACAGAGTCGAAAGCCTTGGCCAGGTCTATGAATACGGCTGCACAATATTGTTTCTTATTGATGACGGTTAAGATATCGTTAAGGACCTTGAGCGTGGCAGAGGTGCACCCATGACCAGCTCTGCAACCAGATTGCAAAGCGGAGAAGGTGCGGTGGGATTCGAAATGGTCGGTAATCTGTTTGTTGACTTGGCTTTCGAAGACCTTAGAAAGGCAGGGTAGGATAGATATAGGTCTGTAGCAGTTTGGGTCAAGAGTGTCCCCCCCTTTGAAGAGGGGGATGACCACAGCAGCTTTCCAATCTTTGGGAATCTCAGACGACACGAAAGAGAGGTTGAACAGGCTAGTAATAGGGGTTGCAACAATTTCGGCAGATAATTTTAGAAAGAAAGGGTCCAGATTGTCTAGCCCGGCTGATTTGTAGGGGTCCAGATTTTGCAGCTCTTTCAGAACATCAGCTGACTGGATTTGGGAGAAGGAGAAATGGGGAAGGCTTGGGTGAGTTGCTGTGGGGGGGGGTGCAGTGCTGTTGACCGGGGTAGTGGTAGCCAGGTGGAAAGCATGGCCAGCCGTAGAAAAATGTTTATTGGAATTCTCTATTATAGTGGATTTATCGGTGGTGACAGAGTTTCCTATCCTCAGTGCAGTGGGCAGATGGGAGGAGGTGCTCTTATTCTCCATGGACTTTACAGTGTCCCAGAACTTTTTTGAGTTTGTGTTGCAGGAAGCAAATTTCTGCTTGAAAAAGCTAGCCTTGGCTTTTTTAAATGTCTGTGTATTTTGGTTTCTAACTTCCCTGAAAAGTTGCATATCACGGGGGCTGTTTGATGCTAATGCAGAACGCCACAGGATGTTTTTGTGTTGGTTAAGGGCAGTCAGGTCTGGAGAGAACCAAGGGCTATATCTCTTCCTGGTTCTAAATTTCTTGAATGGGGCATGCTTATTTAAGATGGTGAGGAAGGCATTTAAAAAAAAAAAATTAGGCATCCTCTACTGACGGGATGAGGTCAATATCCTTCCAGGATACCCGGGCCAGGTCGATTAGAAAGGCCTGCTCGATGAAGTGTTTCAGTGAGCGTTTGACAGTGATGAGTGGAGGTAATTTCACCTCTGACCCATTACGGATGCAGGCAATGAGGCAGTGATCGCTGAGATCTTGGTTGAAAACAGCAGAGGTGTATTTAGAGGGCAAGTTGGTTAGGATGATATCTATGAGGGTGCCCGTGTTTACGGCTTTGGGGTGGTACCTGGTAGGTTCATTGATAATTTGTGTGAGATTGAGGGCATCAAGCATAGATTGTAGGATGGCTGGGGTGTTAAGCATGTCCCAGTTTAGGTCACCTAGCAGCACGAGCTCTGAAGATAGATGGGAGGCAATCAATTCACATATGATGTCAAGAGCACAGCTGGGGGCAGAGGGTGGTCTATAGCAGGCGGCAACGGTGAGAGACTTGTTTTTAGAGAGGTGGAGTTTTAAAAGTAGAAGTTCAAATTGTTTGGGTACAGACCTGGATGGTAGGACAGAACTCTGCAGGCTATCTCTGCAGTAGATAGCAACACCGCCTCCTTTGGCCGTTCTATCTTGTCTGAAAATGTTGTAGTTAGGGATGGAGATTTCAGAGTTTTTGATGGTCTTCCTAAGCCAGGATTCAGACCATAGTCTGAATCCTTAGCGTGATGGCGGTCTGGTCAGCATGTTAGCTCTGGGGAGTGGCACAAACAATTTGCATTCGAGGATGCATAGGCTATACATGTGTTTACTATATATAGTCGGGTGGAGAGAAGTCAAATCATATTGACTTGTCTGCCAACGTCGTGAAGGCCCTTAAGGCTGCCGATGGATAAAGCCTAATCATTCCTGTGTGTGTGTTTTACTACTTTGCAATGCACACTTTGAAGACTGCCTATGCACGTCTTGGTGAGCTAGTAGAGGCCATAGACTGAATAAACTGTTCTGAGTTCCCCTGGTATTGGTGTGTGTCTCTGGAAACACCACAGCATGAAGAATAAGTCTATATGCTTTGGGGGTTTAAAAAGCGTAATTTTGCTCTAGCGCAGTAGTGAGACCATGTCATTAACTGGGAGCCAGGCCGTGTAGAAATGCTCTGTAACACAAATTGGCCTTGACTTTTGGAGTTTAACTTCCTTAGGTCTTAGTGAATCATCTCACTTGTTGCAAGTTTGGTAGGAATAAACCAAGCGTTTCTTCAATGAACCACATTCATTTAGTGGCTAGGCGTGTGTGTTTGTAGTTTGGACATGTTTTGATCTACGGCTGTGTGTTTGTGTTAGGATCTGCATGTGTATATTCGATCCACAACCCATTTTGATTGGCCATCATACTCAGACTAGCCAATGGCAGCTGTGTGCCTTTGTAGCTGTATGGACTGCAGCTGTTCAGATGGTAAGAGGGAGAGGGAGAGAAAGGGACATCCCTTAATCAAAGGTGCTTTTGTTTTGAGGGTAAGTCCCTGCAGGAGTTGTAATGGAAAAACAGCATGCATGTCTCACTATCTGGTCCTAAAAACATCCTACCCACACTGCCAACAGTCAGTCAACAAGGAAATCTGGCATTCCCTCGTGTGGGTAAATGGTTTAACCAAATTATAATTCCTCATAATAACCATCTAGTCCAGGGGTTCTTAAACTTTTTCAGCCTGGGACCCAAATGAGAAATTCTATGTTTTCCTGGGACCCAAGCTCACAAAACATGCAACTATCAGGAATATCAGTACATTTCATTGCCCATTAACAAATGCAACATAACAATTAAATGAAATACCCATATATGTTTCTTTCCCTATTAAAAACACTCTTACATATCTGTCTAGGTTGGAACTGTTGCTGTTAAAATACAATAAATCATTTTAATTCTGAACGGGAATAAACTGATTGATCACATCACACAGATGTAGACCAGAAAACACACACATACACAGCCCTAATTGTTTTTTAAGTATGCCAGAGTTGAGAACCTGACTCGCATAGGTATGTGGAGCCAAACTGGATCAGAACATCTACTGCTTTCTCAGCCAGGCAGGATACCGCTTCCTGCTGTAGATGAGCAACCCAGAACTGTGTGTTTGCCTCAAAAAGCATCTTGCGTCAATCAATGCATTCCAGTTCAGAATAAAAATGATTACTTGTATTTTAACAGCAACAGTTTTTATTTTTCATCTTCATCTGTGTTATTAGGGTAGCACTATCAGTAGCTAGATAGCTATTAGCTGTGTACAAGGGGATTGTTTGAAAGACAAACTCACATTGACTACTATGAGAGATATTATACTCCATTATTTCTGCTTATCATCACCTGTTATAAAATGACTAAAATGCCATGCTAGCTGACTTACTTTTCCACTGTCGAAGCACTGTTTCCTGAAACATTCTGCCCTGTTCTGAAAGAACTCCCTGGGTTTACCATCTTACTGTGGATGTTTGGTCAGGACCTGTCATTTTTAATTTGTTCGTTTTGAGAGACTCACTCACAAAACACATTGTTGGCGCTCCTTGTTATTTATCAAAGTTTGTATTAAACCAAGAGAGAGAAACTCATCGCTGTATTTGCGTTTCATGACAATTGAGCTCAGTCAGAACTTGTGGCTAGTTTGAGTCAATTCGATGATAGAGGCTAGTGATGGCGAGTGGGAATGACAAGCCAGTGGCTGAAAGCGCATCATCTGCTGCCGAACAACTGCAGTGTGTGGGTCGCAGAGTGATCTTCAAGAAAACTGCCCAAAAAAAGATCTGGTAAACTGAAGCACACGGGCATCTTCCACCCACTCGCATAGCTGCCAAACTGAGCCGAGACACCGCTGCCAAACTGAGCCGAGACACCGCTGCCAAACTGAGCCGAGACACCGCTGCCAAACTGACCCGAGACACCGCTGCCAAACTGAGCCGAGACACCGCTGCCAAACTGAGCCGAGACACCGCTGCCAAACTGAGCCGAGACACCGCTGCCAAACTGAGCCGAGACACCGCTGCCAAACTGAGCCGAGACACCGCTGCCAAACTGAGCCGAGACACCGCTGCCAAACTGAGCCGAGACACCGCTGCCAAACTGAGCCGAGACACCGCTGCCAAACTGAGCCGAGACACCGCTGCCAAACTGACCCCGCTGCCAAACTGACCCGAGACACCGCTGCCAAACTGACCCGAGACACCGCTGCCAAACTGAGCCGAGACACCGCTGCTAAGCAGAGAGCCCAATGAACAGAGAATGCAGTTGCACTTGGCCAAAATCAATTCCAGTAATTAATGAAATATTTATAAATTTACTCTGACACATCGCGACCCACCATTAACAGGTTTGGGTCGCGACCCATACTTTAAAAAAGGCTGGTCTAGTCCATTCTACAACTATAATGGGTTGGCAGCATTTGAATGTCTTCAGTTATAATCCATTATTGGTCAACAGTTCAGTTAATTCTAGTTAGTCTGACATGGTTATTTTTAAGGAACTTGGTCATTGTCAGCTTTGCTGTAGAGGATGGTGGATGTTAGTCAGACGTGAGGAAGTAGCAAAATGGTGGAAGTCATCCATGTAATGATGAGAAGTAGGTGGCTTGGTCCGCCACAGTGTATACCACAAGGTAGTTCCCCACACTGTTTGATTCATTGTCATTCTGAGTTTCGATTTTGGACACAGAAAGACATCAAATGAGTCCAATTTGTGTGTAGATTATTGTATGCATCGTCAGAGATTCTTGAATTTGCTGTGCTCATACATATGTGCCTCACCCACAGCTACGCATAACACATCCGTTTATGGCTGCACCTCAAGATCATATCCCCTAGCTATCATTACATTTACAATGGAAAACTCCAGTTCACATTTTTGGATCATTGCGGAAGGAAGGTTCTGTGTCAGTCTCCGTCTTTTCCATTCGTTTGAAGCACTTAGGCGTGATTGGCTGAGCTTTCTAATTGAACTGTGGATTCTTTTTTTCTCCGCCTTCTCTCTCCGGGACCAAGGGCTTTTGTTGGGGTTGGGCAGCAGTACTGTACATCACAGAGGAAATACTGGCAGAGACAGCGTTGGATCACTTTACAGATGGGCCAGGGGGATGTTGGCTTGGCTCCGCAGGAGCTGTCAGCTTTAGAGATCTCACCCTCACCCTCCCCTGACCCTCCACCTCCTCCTCCTCCATCTCCCCTAGGTCTACAAGAGATGATAGATAAGGTTGATGAGGGAGAGAGTGAGCCAGGACTAGGAACTGGAGGAACAGGGTTAATGGTCCATGGTGTGAGGTGTGATACGGTGCAGTACCAACTACAGACTCTTGTCCATGTAGTTTGTAGTGGGCGCCTGCACTCCCTTAAAGCAGTCTAAGGCTAAAGGTACTATTAACCTGGCAAGAAGGAAGGCCTGATTTTAACCTGATTTTAATTTTCACCCTCTGCTGTTTCAAACCATCATCCCTGGTGGTGCCTTTAAAAAAACAGTGAGCGAAAGTGTCAATTAAACACTGGCTTGCCCCTTCTCACAGTAATCTAGTGCTCACCAGTCCATGCTGTTAGCTACAACCTAATTCACTCACTGTTTGTGGTTAACACATAGTTTCTCCTCGATTACCTGCTAAGGTGTAGGTCCTTCATGAACATACCGGCTTTCTACCCAGATGAAGTCACTGCTACTGCATACTGAACCACTGGCTCGACTCGCACTAAACAAGAGTTTAATAGAGGGACTGCTGTTCTCCTTTCCTTCCCAGAGCCAGCCCACCCAAGCACAGAGGCTCTGCCTACTGCCTAGCCCCCTGACAGCCTGCTGTGAAAGGTGGAAAAAGCTGTAAACACACAGTGGTCCACCTCTCTCCTCTCCCTCTGCTCTGGCAGTAGTGGACCATCCCTCACTGTGGAATGCAAGGCCTGGGCAGTGTCCATGAGAATGTAGAGAGGGTACGGAGGTAGAGAAGGGAGGAGAGGGGGAAGACGAAGTGAAAAAGAAAGTAAGAGCGAGAGAGGGACAATGAGGTTAAATGGGAGAGGTTGAGTGGAAGGTCATTGGCTTGTGGTCACTGAGCAAATCTAGCCTACTTCACAGCCCAGGTCACATGACTCAGTGAGGAAGATGGGGGAAGGGATGGTGGGCAACATGGCTGCAGTAATCCCACAGCAGGTGACGCCACATGCCGAGAAAGAGGGAGATAAATAAATGGAGACAGACAGAAGATGCGGAAGAGAATAGACAAGGTTCTGGAGAGCTACTTGGTAAGGAGCAGGCTTTCATTCCATCCAGTAACACACACTTGCAGTCTAGTTTCATTTTATAGACTGTGGCCTGGCCTTTGGCTCAGCATTGACTGCCCTCAGGTCAGCTGCCTGGCTGGCTGGCCGGCCCATTATCTAGCCATTTATAGCCAGATCTAATGAGCAGCTTGTGGGCCTTTTACCCACTCATTTAGATCTTATCCCCATCTTGTCCTTTTACCCCTCCCCCTTTTAACTTGTCCCCCTGATTATTAAGATGGCTTTGGTCCTTCCATCTACCCAGCTAGACCTCCTGGCTTACTAGTTAGTGACCCCTCCCCTCACCCCCTCTGCCCCTCCGTGCCCCATGCCCACCCACTCCCCGGTATAAAGGTCATGATAGGATTAGGAAGATGCAGTGAGGCGACTTGAGACGTGATCAATAAGGGCCAAGCATTGATGTTCGCTCGCGTGCCTCCAACAAAAAACAATTATCTCAAGCACTAGCTGCTTGTTTGTCCTGATCGCCTTCAATGTAATTCATTTCCAAACCATACGCATCTTTATGTCCCCTGTTCTCTGTGGGTGAGGAGACGGATTGTTACACAAAGCACTTAGTATGTTAATGCTCTGTCATAGAGCACGCAATGGAATAATACATTCTCTAAATGAGGTAGAGTGCTGTTCTAGCTCCCAGAGACAGTAACAGTACTGATCCTTTCGAGTGTGTTTCTGTGAAAACACAATTTCCTCTGTGTGGACGGTTCACTGGATAATTTCTTCACAGAATTAACATTGTGTCTTTATAAATGAGGCTGCAGCTCTATCCTATGGAGGATTAGCTAGACATGAAGCCTGCAGGAGTCCATTGGAAGGAGACCAGTGGATGGCTAAGTATGCTTTGAGTCATAGATCTAAACAGGCACGCACATACGTCCCGGGGAACCCATGTCACTGTCAGTTCATCATGTCATGTGTGTTCGATGTGTCCTGATAGGCCTCCCGTGTGACACACCACTCATGTCTGTGTGGGGTGGTATGCTTTAGCTAAGTCAGATGTCTCTCCATCTCTCTTTCTTCCTCCCTCTCTATCTCTCTCCCTCTCTCTGAGACCAGGCTGGATTGATTCTTAATAGAGTGGTCTGTTAGACCCAGAGAGCCTGGCACTATCTGGCCTCACAGACAACTGCTCCTTCATTCTGCTATCTATCTCTGACCTCCTGACTGATAAGGCCTCTGTCCCACACCAAAATGTCCGCCGTGGCCGGCCAGCTGCTATCAGCTCCATCTGTAGCAGAAAGACAGAAAATCCCACAGGGCTGCCCTCTGCCTTAGAGCCCAGCTCGGGCATGAATTTTAAGCCCGAGCCCTAGCCATGTCCGTGACGTTCAGGCCCTACCCTACCCAGGCCCGATTGCTTCTGCCAAATTGAAGGCCCCAACCCTGCCCGTAACCCGAAATAATTTCCTTGTTAGTAAATCCATTAGCTGCTCTGTCTCTCCTTCACTCTGCATGTGCTCTGCTCATGGCGACATAGCAACGTCTCTGCTTGGGCTTCTCGGCTGCCCTGCTTAATGATGAGACATTAGAGAGCAGTTAGCTGGTAGCTCATTTTCGTCACTCTGACCAAACTCAAGCAACATTATTATTTTCTGTGAAATAACCTCTCCTGTCTTATATTTGACAAGGTCAAAGCACTTCTAACAACATTTTATGATCTTAGTTAGATATGACTGTACAGCGCAGCAGAGCACGAGCAAACGGCTCAGCTTCAAAATGTTAATGATGAATTTAGTGATACCCGAGCCCTGCCTGTACCCTAGTTACTGATGAAAAAATAAGCCTTACCCTGCCCTAACCCGATGTATAATGTTGGGGCCCGTCGGGCTCGGGTCGGGTAGCTGAGGTGGGTTTAGACACAAGGAGATAGTATGGCTGGCCTATGTATTCGGTCCATTAGTGTTGTCAATCAATCACGGTCCGATGAATGGTGATACTAGCACTTTTAGGATAAGAGACATTGTCCTGTGGCTGCTGGCTGCACAACATGCATTAGCTCTTGGATATATATCCTCAGGTTCTAGCTCTTGGATATACGTCCTCAGGTTCTAGCTCTTGGATATATATCCTCAGGTTCTAGCTCTTGGATATATATCCTCAGGTTCTAGCTCTTGGATATATGTCCTCAGGTTCTAGCTCTTGGATATATGCCCTCAGGTTCTAGCTCTTGGATATATATCCTCAGGTTCTAGCTCTTGGATATACGTCCTCAGGTTCTAGCTCTTGGATATACGTCCTCAGGTTCTAGCTCTTGGATATATGTCCTCAGGTTCTAGCTCTTGGATATACGCCCTCAGGTTCTAGCTCTTGGATATACATCCTCAGGTTCTAGCTCTTGGATATATATCCTCAGGTTCTAGCTCTTGGATATATGTCCTCAGGTTCTAGCTCTTGGATATATGTCCTCAGGTTCTAGCTCTTGGATATATATCCTCAGGTTCTAGCTCTTGGAAGTGTAACTCATTTTCTTGTGTGGGGTTAATGACAGTTGTGGATTGTCTGAGGTTTTAGGGTTTAGCATTCTACTGTATGGGTGGCCATTTGCCATCTGGACTGGGTATAGGGGATATAAGGAGGGGGGGATAGAGGCTGATGCAGTCTGTCTGGTCTGTGTGGGCACAAGGATTTAGGGAGATATTGGGGAATGTAGCAGAACTTGAATAAAAAAGAAGACGAAAAACAACAGGTGTCCATTGGACTATATACCACTCTCAGTATTGAGATTGTGTTGTGAATAAGGCTGTATTCCCTGTAGCAGTGTTTTCCCTATATTAATTTAGCAGTGGTGACCCACCACTCCTAAATTGTTGCCACCGCAACAAAAAAACATTATGTAGTTATAAAATATATATATTTATTTCTGTCGAGACATTCTTTTAAATTGATAGTTGTTGGCTCAATGACTGGAAATCAATGGGAACAGCTAGCATGTCATTGCGCTAACGCTAGTAACAATGCACCCCCCTTGACACCATTGCTGAAAAAATCATACGGGAAACACTGCTGTAGTGTTTCACCCCACAAGTGCTTTGGTTTGTTTTAATGGCCTTTTGTATTTACATGAAAGAGAATCGTGATGGATTGCATAAAAGTTGTATCTCATTTCTGACCATGCCCCTATTGTCTTCAATTTGGTTGAACTTAAAATGGATCAGTTTGTATCAGTGTATCAGTTTATTTGTAAATACAAAGTTTAATTTATATTTTATTTAGAAGTTGTCCTTCACATATCCCTCCCTCCCTCCCTCCCTCCCTCCACACACACACACACACTTTAAAATACTTCCATGCGATCTCCATCTGTCCCTGATTCTTATAATGGCTGTTTTTCTTTATTGGGGACAGCCTCTTTCCTTTCAGACCCTTCTCCTCCACAGTCAGTGCCAGGCAGCTGGTTGGACTGACTGACTGACTGAACTGTTTGACTGACTGACTGAATGACTGTGGGCCTCGTTAACTTTGTTTTCATCTGATTCACAATACTTGAGCGCTGCCCAGGTCACCTGACTAGAACCAATGCCTGTGATTTGAGCAGAGTACCAGAGCACTTCCTCCTGTAGCTGGGCAGACTCTCTAAACACCCGAGAGAACGGGGGCTTCAAACGCACATATACACACAAAGATACATCCTCATAGTCTATCTAACACATACATACTCCCACACACTCTGATGCAGATTCACAGAGTTGAATATTGACACTCTCACATGCACTGACTGTACACACATGCTTGTTTGGAGAGACTGACTTGCTCTCTCTCAAACACAGACACACACACACACACACACACACACACACACACACACACACACACACACACACACACACACACACACACACACACACACACACACTCTCTCTCTCCCACACAAACACTTATACAGATAGGACCTACAGACACATTTAAATGATTTGAATACACAGTAGCACACGGATATAGACAACCAACATGTTTGCTACAGTGGAAGTGGAGGCGGATAGTGAAAGCCTCGTCTCATCCTAGGCGGTAGTTGTGGATGCAGCCGTGGGCATGTTGGCAGGAGAAGTGCAGCCTCTCTCGCCCTTCCTCCTCCTTCTTTCTTCTCTCCTTTGTCTGTACCAACTCTGTGCTCTTAACTGAGACACATGAGCAAGGTGTTCTACACACCAGCACTACCTCTCTCTCCTCTCACCTTTCTCTCTTGCCTCTCTCCTCTCCTCTCCACCAGCCAGCGTGTATACAGCACTGTCACTCTCTCTCTTGCCTCTGTCTCTCTCCTCTCTGCCAACCAGCCAGCTTGTATACAGAACTGCCTCTCTCTCCTCACTGCCAGCCAGCTTGTATACAGCACTGGGACTCCCTTCACAAGGGTGCTGCTGAGGTATTGAACTGAATTCACAAAGACCTCCTTGCTCTCTCCACAAAAGCCTTGTAGTTCCAACTAAGTTCGGCTCAGTTGCACAGGTGGTGGGGGTGGTAGGTTAGGGGGGGGTTGTATAGTTGTCATGGCGATGAGTTGCCATGGTTTTGGCTCTGGGTTTGGGCCGAGGATGGGACTGAATTTAAACTCTGGCTTTCTGTCGTGCAGCACTGTTGTCTCTAGCGAGAGTTAGTGTGTGTGTGTGCGCATGATTTTTCGTGTAAAGGGTCACCTGCTGTTTCCAGTTCCAAACAGATTTTCTGTGTAGTGAAAGTCAGGTGTTAATTAAAACACCTGCAGTATTTTCACGGCCGGATGAAAAACGTATCCAATTTAAATAGGTTACTACTCTGTCCCAGAAACTAGAATATGCATATTATTAGTAGATTTGGATAGAAAACACTCTGAAGTTTCTAAAACTGTTTGAATGGTGTCTGTGAGTATAACAGAACTCATATGGCAGGCAAAAACCTGAGAAAAAGTCAAGCAGGAAGTGGAAAATCTGAGGTTGTAGTTTTTTCAAGTGATTGCCTTGACTGTATACAGTGACTTAGGGTTCATTTTGCACTTCCTAAAGCTTCCACTAGATGTCAGCAGTCTTTAGAACCGTGTTTGAAGATTATATGGTGAATTTGAAGGGAATACCAGCTGTGGTAAACTGGTGTCCCATTATAAGGCATGGTCTCAAGTCACGCGCAATGACTTGGGAGCGAGCTGAGTTCATATTCACTCCTAAAGAGAACGGATAGGTCCGGTTGGAATTTTATTCAAGGTATATGATAAAAACAACCTTAAGATTGATTCTATAC
Source organism: Salmo trutta (assembly GCF_901001165.1). Classification (NCBI taxonomy): domain Eukaryota; kingdom Metazoa; phylum Chordata; class Actinopteri; order Salmoniformes; family Salmonidae; genus Salmo; species Salmo trutta. The sequence continues at coordinate 27,760,382 of NC_042980.1, read as the reverse complement.
ATCGTTTGACATGTTTCTACAAACTGTAGTATAACTTTTTTGACTTTTCGTCTGGACTAAGTAAGCACGCGCGTAGTGGATTTGGATAGTGAACCTAACGCGCAAACAAAATGGATTATTTGTTTGTTTATTATTATGAACTTTATCGAACATTTATTGTGGAGCTGGGAAACCTGGGAGTGCCTTCTGATGAAGATAATCAAAGGTAAGTGAATATTTATAATGTAATTTCTTAGTTTTATTGACTCCAAGATGGCGGGTTTCTGTTTGCTAGTTGTTAGTGTCATCTGGGCTGTACTCAGATTATTGCAAATTGTACTTTCGCTGTGAACCTTTTTTGAAATCTGACAAAGCGGTAGCATTTAGGAGAAGTGTATCTATAATTCTGTGCATAACACTTCTATATTGATCAATGTTTATGATGAGAATTTACGTACTATGTGTGCTCATTGTGCTCATTCACCGGCCGGAAGGTTTGGAGGGAAAACATTTCTCAACATTATGCCCCAATGTAAAATGCTGTTTTTGGATATAAATATGAACTTTATCGAGCAAAACATACATGTATTGTGTAACATAATGTCCTAGGAGTGTCATCTGATGAAGATCGTCAAAGGTTAGTGCTTCATTTAGCTGTGTTTTGGGTTTTTGTGATGCATCTAGTTGCTTGGAAAATGGCTGTGTGGTGTTTCTTGTGAAGTTTATGTCCTAACATAATCTAATTTTATGCTTTCGCCGTAAAGCCTTTTTGAAATTGGACAATGTGGTTAGATTAACAAGAAGTTTATCTTTAAAATGGTGTAAAATAGTTGATTGTTTGAGAAAATGGAATTATGAGATTTTAGCTGTTTTGAATTTTCCGCTCTGATTTTCCACTAGCTGTTGTCATCATCCATTAACGGGATGAGAACGGGAAGGGGTCACCAACAGGTTAACTCACATTTAACTAAGTAGCCTGTAACTACCTCTCAACCCCCAACCTCCCCTCCCCCAAAAACACACTTTCAGCCCTCACCACATAGCCCCACAGGACAGAGGCCAGACAGAGAGCTATGGAGGGCTAGCACCTGCTCCCCTCATCTCTCTGTCTGCAGGTAAGCCCATCAGATGCGTGTCTTGATCATCCCCTATCAGTTTAATGTGGAGCAGGGCCATACCCTGAGGACACAGGGAGGTAGAGGAGTTTAGGCAGGTCTTTAAATGCCTGTGCTCAAGGACCAGCTGGCAGAGGACGGGTGGGGAGGAGAGAGCTCTGGATGGTGTAATAGAGAGAAGATGGACCAGGGTATCATTGGATAGAGGTGTGTTACTGATGGTGAATCCCTAGCTCTATTGAATGAATGGCCATGCCCATGAAGGTGTCCCAAGACTTCTGGCCTGCTGGCTGTTAGTTTTCACCCTTCCCTCATTCTCTCTGTTATCGTCTTTCTCTTGTATTCTTTCATTTTAAATCCCTCATTTCCCTCCCCCTTTCCTCCTCCCTTCCTTCTTTCATCCCGACATAGTGGTAGCTGTGCTGTGTACTAGTTATGTGCCAGGGGGCAGACAGTGGCAGTAACAGACAGTGGTGGGTTAAGGCTGAGGGTGAGTGCCCTGCCCTAAATAACTACTTCTGCACTGTACTCAGCTCAGGGGCTGAGACTGGTGTCTGTTGCGTGTGCCTGCGTGCGTGGGTGCCATATACACACGTTTATAGGGCAGACTCACTGACAAGACAGACTGACATAGTGCTTTCTGCATGACCAACAAGTCACCATATTATGAGTGCATATATGTTAGGTGCCACACGTGATGTCGCGTGAGAAGGTCACATTGTTTTATCTCGTTGGTACTGAAGTACTGTATGTACTTGACATGGCCACTTTAGAGAGCTGAACAGTTGAGGCATTACAAGAAACTGTTTCAATGACCAACTGTGCCAGCTGATGTTGCTCATTAGTTTAGGTTCACGTTTTCCATACACACACGCACACAATATCCCACTTACTTATGAGGGAAAAACAGACCCATGATTGCAGAGCTTAAGGTTGGGTCAGGGTCAGAGGTGATATTCAACAACAGTAATGCATTACAGTAAATATTCTGTGCATAACTGGTGTTTGTGTGTATTTGTTAGAGATCGACAGATTAATCGCCATGGCCGATTTAATTAGGGCCGATTTCAAGGTTTCATAACAATCGGTAATCGGCCTTTTTGGACACCGATTATGGCCGATTACATTGCAATCCATGAGGAAACTGCGTGGCAGGCTGACCACCTGTTACGGGAGTGCAGTGTCAAAAGGACCATGTGGCTGCAAGGAGCCAAGGTAAGTTGCTAGCTAGCATTAAACTTATCTCATAAAAAACAATCAATCTTCACATAATCACTAGTTAACTACACATGGTTGATGATATTACTAGGTTAACTAGCTTGTCCTGCGTTGCATATAATCAATGCGGGGCCTGTTAATTTATCATCGAATCACAGCCTACTTCAACTTCGCCAAACGGGTGATGATTTAACAAAAGCACAATCGTTGCACAAATGTACCTAACCATAAACATCAATGTCTTTATTAAAATCAATACACAGAAGTATATATTTTTAAACCTGCATATTTAGTTAAAAGAAATTCATGTTAGCAGGCAATATTAACTAGGGAAATTGTGTCACTTCTCTTGCATTCACTGCAAGCAGAGTCCAGGTATATGCAACAGTTTGGGCCGCCTGGCTCGTTGCGAACTGTGTGACCGTAATTCATTTGCCAGAATTTTACATAATTATGACATAACATTGAAGGTTGTGCAATGTAACAGGAATATTTAGACTTAGGGATGCCACCCGTTAGATAAAATACGGAACGGTTCCGTATTTCACTGAAATAATAAACGTTTTGTTTTTTAAATTATAGTTTCCGGATTTGACCATATTAATAACCAAAGACTCATATTTCTGTCTTTATTATAATTAAGTCTATTATTTGATATAGCAGTCTGACTGAGCGGTGGTAGGCAGCAGCAGGATTGTAAGCATTCATTCAAACAGCACTTTTAATGCATTTGCCAGCAGCTCTTAGCAATGCTTGATGACTTCAAGCCTATCAACTCCTGAGATTATGCTGGCAATACTAAAGTGCCTATAAGAACATCCAATAGTCAAAGGTATATGAAATACAAATGGTATAGAAAGAAATAGTCGACGCGTCATAATTCCTGTAATAACTACAACCTAAAACTTCTTAACTGGGAATATTGAAGACTCATGTTAAAAGGAACCACCGGCTTTCATATGTTCTCATGTTCTGAGCAAGGAACTTAAATGTTAGCTTTTTTACATGGCACATATTGCACTTTTACTTTCTTCTCCAACACTGTGTTTTTGCATTATTTCAACCAAATTGAACATGTTTCATTATTTATTTGAGGCTAAATAGATTTTATTGATGTATTATATTAAGTTAAAATAAGTGTTCATTGTTCATTCAGTATTGTTGTAATTGTCATTATTACAAATATATATATATATATATAAATCGTCCGATTAATCGTTATCTGCTTTTTTGGTCCTCCAGTAATCGGTATCGGCGTTGAAAAATCATAATCGGTCGACCTCTAGTATTTGTATTTATTATGGATCCCCACTCTTCCTGGGGTCCAGCAAAATGAAGGAAATGTATACCATTTTAAAACACCACATATCTACAGTATTAAGTGTGTGTGTGTGTGTGTGTGTGTGTGTGTGTGTGTGTGTGTGTGTGTGTGTGTGTGTGTGTGTGTGTGTGTCTGCCAATGTTTGTGTTGCTTCACAGTCCCTGCTGTTCCATAAGGTGTTTTTTTAATCTGTTTTTTAAATGTAATTTTACTGCTTGCTTCAGTTACTTGATGTGGAATAGAGTTCTATGTAGTCATGGCTCTATGTAGTACTGTGTGCCTCCCATCTCTGTGAAGAGACCTCTTGTGGCATGTCATGTGGGGTATGTATGGGTGTTCGAGCTGTGTGCCAGTATGCATGGGTGTCCGAGCTGTGTGCCAGTAGTTTAGACAGACAGCGTGATACATTCAACATGTCAATACCTCTCATAAATAAAAGTAGTGAAGTCAATCTCTCCTTCACTTTCAGCCAGGAGAGATTGACATGCATATTATTAATATTAGCTCTGTGTACATCCAAGGACCAGCCGTGCTGCTCTGTTCTGAGCCAATTGCAATTTTCCTAAGTCCTTTTTTGTGGCACCTGACCACACGACTGAACAGTAGTCAAGGTGCGACAAAACTAGGCCCTGTAGGACCTGCCTTGTTGATCGTGTTGTTAAGAAGGCAGAGCATCGCTTTATTATAGATAGACTTCTCCCCATCTTAGCTACTACTGCATCAATATGTTTTGACCATGACAGTTTACAATCTAGGGTTACTCCAAGCAGTTTAGTCATCTCAACTTGCTCAATTTCCACATTATTTATTACAAGATTTAGTTGAGGTTTAGGGTTTAGTGAGTGTTTTGTTCCAAATACAATGCTTTTAGTTTTAGAAATATTTAGGGCTAACTTATTCCTTGTGTTTATGTGTGGTCTGCCCTAGCAACAGTGAGCCCCCTCCTTCCACGTGTGTGTGTGTGTGTGTGTGTGTGTGTGTGTGTGTGTGTGTGTGTGTAAGCATTGGATGCATGGAAGATCTATGCACTCATAAAACACTCTCCTTCCCTACCTTTCTCTCCCTTTTTCCCTCCTCCCCTCTTCCCACTGTAAATCTCTGACTCTTTCTTTTATCGTCATGGCATCACTCTGCACTGTAATCATTCTGTAATTGCTCTCTCCCTCCCTCTATCTCTCTCCCTCTCTCTCCCTCCTTTTCCCTCTCCCCCTCTTTCTAACACCCCACCATCCCCTCCATCTGATTTAAAACAAGCCCTTGACAACCACTGTTGTTTGGTCCCATGGCAACTTGTGAGGCAGGCTGCGATAGCTGCTATATTTGGCGGTTCCCCTGAGTGAAACAAGAAACGGAGCTAGTGAATCTGATGATCTGTGTCAGGCCCAGTAGGTAAGGGTTAATGTCTTCAGTGGTGTTCATGGCAAAGTCTTGCCGAACTCTGTCTCTCTGTTGTGCACAGTTGCTTTGGGACAATTTTTGAGCTCTGGCCTCTTGAACCTACAGTGCTTCATAGGGGAGTTTGTTGTTTTTGTACCAGCACTATTCCATTGCTGAGAATCAGGTAACCCCGCTAAAAACCACAGTAATGTAAAATTCCGGTGAGGCAGGAACAGATCATGTTGTGCTGATTTGACTCCTGTCTGCCCACCTGCTGAGTCGTGGCTACTGCTGTCCTTAGAAGTGCCTTCCAACCACAACTCTGTTGTACCCCTCCGCAATTTCCTTTCCTTCCATACCATTATAATCACATCCAAACTTCTCTCTCCTTGTGGACTGTAGCCCAGGGCAATTCTTTTTTTTTTAGGAAGGGTTCGTTTTGTTTGTCTTCTGTCATCTCATGCAAAGCATTCTGGGAGGATAAAGCACAGTGGATGACATCATAATGGAGGAGGGGGAATTGGGGACAGACAGGCTGATGATGCAAAGGTGAGGCAAGTTCACCTGAACAGATCTCTGCAACAGGAGCCCCTACTGTTTGCTCAGTTAAAGAGAAACATTTCATCAATGCTCAAATCTGTGTTTCTGCAGGGGATTTAATGCTGAGCCCTCAAATCATGACAACACACATATGATCTCTCATAGGCGTACACTCACAGGGCAGGAGGGCTAGCAGCTTGATGTACAAGTACACCCCCTGAACAGAACTCTAGTCTATCGCAGTGCCTTACCCCAAATCTATCACCTTAATGCCAAGTAGAGATGCATCACGTCCCATTCTAACAGTCTTTGGTATGACTCGGCCAGGGATTGAACTCACAACCTCCAATCTCAGGGAAGACACTCTAACCACACGGTCAATGAGTTGGCCACCATTACATACAACGTCATGTGTTGCCTTAGCGCTCTCTCTCTCTTTCTCTCTCTTCTCTCTCCTCTCTCTCCTCTCTCTGAACCTTTGCATGTTTATAGAAGGAAGAACCCAGGGTGGAGCTCTGCTCCAACATTAGGGGTCTGAATAGTAGTCAAAATGCAGTCTGCTATTATTAGCCTTGGAGTTATTATGGTTGGGTGTATGATTAGTATGACAATACACATATACATACTTTATCTAAGACAAACAGGTTTCAGCCTCCTCCTTAGTGTATAGCTAACAAAGCACACGAGAGTCAGCTTGTTTTGACTGTATGCTGTTCTGTAAACCCCCACCTTAGTGAGTGCTACCAGTACAGGACTCTGAGGTACATCCAGGCTGAGGACTTGTTATTGGGTCACTGGCGTCAACTGGCTCTAAGCCCCTGGTCTGGAGGTGGATGTGTGTTGAATGTGTCACCCTCTCACTAAGAGGGCTGGGGTTTGACCCGGTGTGACAACGAGCATTAATATCTCCTTGTTGACATGTTGGTATGTGGGGTCATTTTGGAACAGAGAGGGTGGATAAGCTTCATCTTTACTCCCCATCCTCTACCTTCCAATGCTAAGGTTTCAATGGGTGTCACAAGGACCACAGTGCAAACGTTTGTTTTTGGTAGAGGACAGGACCCACACAATTTGGGCTCTCCATGCTATGGCCCGAACAGAATGCTCAGTCTATTTTATCACAACTTCTATGGACCACGTCACATTTGCTGTCTATGCCTGTTCAGTTCTTGGCAAAGAAAGTCAAATCAAACCATTTGGGCTGTCTATGCAGCTACTCAGCTTTGGGGGAGAAGCTCTTCTCTGAAGCGGCTCATTGTCAGACGAGCCACCATGGAGTGCCGTGAGGAAGAACATCTCTGTGAAACAACACCGGGCACTAAGTTCTTCTCAAGGACTGTTATCCAATCTCCATTGTAATGTTTCTCACTTGCCACTTTTCTTTTTTTTTTTACATTTGTTTTTACTGGAGGTTAAAACAGCTTTGTCTTAATTAACTCGGCCTCGCCCTTCCCTGTACCAAAGAGACACTCTTTTTGTTACAGCCTGCTGTGAATACGAAACCTCCTCATCACAAGACCTAGATTTAGCCCGGCCTTTTGAGGAGGTGATAAAAATGCCTGTGTAAAAAGTTTCAGTGGTTTAGATATCGCCCCCCTCGTTCCCACAAAATGGAGGGTTATGGAGCTGTGAGGTCCTGGTGGATCCAAAGGCCCCGACAGCAGCTTCCTGTTTGGAAGATGTGGAGAAATGACAGAGCAGGATAGATCCTAGAGAGACAGAGTTTGTAATTTGGGTTTCAGAAACTCTTGACTCTCCCTGTCAAGATGCTGTCATGGACTAGGCTAGTGGAGCTCTGTGCTAGTTTTCCTATAGCATCCACTAACACATCCAGAATAGCTCTTCTTTCTTTAGAACACATAGTTATCCAGGCTCCTACCCTTCCTAGCCACTCCTTTAGGAATGACGAGTCCAAAGAACTTCCATGGAGTCATGGAGGGAGGCAAGGAAGCATGAATCCTGATTCGTCATTGTCCGGAGTGTCTTCCATACCATCCTCTATATACGATCCTCTGTGATTGGAGCTTGGCATGTGCATTGACATTATGGCTCAGTGCACCTAAAATTATCTGGTATGAGAGGTCTCCTAGGGCCTGGGAGGTTGGTAGTGTGTGTGCCCATGTGTTTGTGTGTGTGTGTGTGTGTGTATGCGTGCAGCGCTCTTTCTTTACCTGTCCTCTCAACTTTTCCATCACATTACTGCCACTAAATAATGCAAAAAGATAAATATATACATAAGTGATTAGAAATAGTGTGGATGTGACCTTCGACCTCTATAGATTGCTTATTACGACAGAGCTAAATCAGGGTTATGACATTGGCTTGTTTCCACAGTGATGCAATCCTTGCGCTCTGTAGTGCAACTGAAGCCTTGTGTTTTATGGGAATGAGAAGGTGCACATAGGTAGTCCCCCAACACCGGCGCCAGCACAACCCCAGCACTGGTGTGTGTCCAGTCAGGAAGGTCACTAACACGGCACACACACGCTTCCAGTCACACATTCATTTACGAATACACTGATACTTTACACTATGCGCTCGCATGAGAGCTGAATATAGGATTACACACACACACACACACACACACACACACCTCCCCAATGGCTTGATTAAGAACACACATGCTTTCTGGATTAACCCCCATAACCCAATGGAATGAAAAGAAGAGAAAATACTTCCATGTGTCTGCTCTCTCTCTTCAGTGGGCATGTACTGTAGCTCTATTGGATAGTCACTTGAACATTAATCAGGCCTGTGCTTTTAGAACGCAACAGAGGTTAATAGATTTCTGTAACAGATAGGGCCGGCGTGAGAATGAGTCAGTTGGATGGACATTTGATTTCCATGGGGGCCAGGTTTTTTCACGGGACCTCCTATGTGTCAGTGCCATCATATCAGATGGCGCCAACAGAGATGGCCGCCTCGCTTCGCGTTCTTAGGAAACTATGCAGTATTTTGTTTTTTATGTATTATTTCTTACATTGTTACCCCAGGAAATCTTAAGTCTTATTACATACAGCCGGGAAGAACTATTGGATATAAGAGCAACGTCAACTTACCAACATTACAACCAGGAATACGACTTTCCCGAAGCGAATCCTCTCTTCGGACCACCACCCAGGACAATGGATCTAAGCAGCTGACCGAAAACAACGGCGACACAGAAGGGGCAGACGGAGTGGTCTTCTGGTCAGGCTTCGGAAACGGGCACATCGCTCACCGCTCCCGAGCATACTACTCGCCAATGTCCCGTCTCTTGACAACAAGGTAGACGGAATTCGAGCGAGGGTTGCCTTCCAGAGAGACATCAGAGATTGTAACATTCACGGTTTCACGGAAACATGGCTCTCTCTGAATATGTTGTCGGAATCCGTTCAGCCACCGGGCATCTCCATGCATCGTGCTGACAGAGATAAACACCTCTCTGGGAAGAGGAAGGGCGGGGGTGTATGTTTTATGATTAACAATTCTTTTTGTAATCATAACAACATACAGAAACTCAAGTCTCTGCTCACCCGACCTAGAATTCCTTACAACCAAATGTCGGCCATTCTACCTACCAAGAGAATTCTCATCAGTTATAGTCACAGCTGTGTACATCCCTCCTCAAGCGAACACCAAGACGGCCCTCAAGGAACTTCACTCGACCCTATGTAAACTGGAAACTATATATCCGGAGGCTGCATTTATTGTAGCTGGGTATTTTAACAAAGAAAAATTAGGTAGCATTGTTCAAATTTTATCAGCATATTGGTTCCACGAAACGTAGGGCTAATACTCTCGACCACTGCTACTCTAACTTCCGCAATGCATACAAAGCCCTCCCCCGCCCTCCCTTCGGCAAATCCGACCATGACGCCATCTTGCTCGTCCCAGCTTAAAGGCAGAAACTCAAACAGGATGTACCAGTGATGAGAACCATTCAACGCTGGTCTGACCAATCGGCAGCCACCCTCCAAGATTATTTGGATCACACGGACTGGAATATGTTATGATCAGCCTCAGAGGACAATATTGACCTATACGCTGACTCCGTGAGTGTGTTTATAAATAAGTGCATTGGAGAAGTCGTACCCACTATGACCATTAAAACCTACCCTAACCAGAAACCGTGGATGGATGGCGGCATTCGCGTAAACTGAAAGCGCGATTTAGCCATGGAAAGAGGTCTGGAGATATGGCTGAATATGGCTGAATATAAACAGTGTAGTTATTCGCTCTGCAAGGCAATCAAACAAGTGAAATGCCGTTACAGGGACAAGGTGGAGTCGCAATTCAACGGCTCAGACAAGAGACTTATGTGGCAGGGTCTACAGGAAATCACGGACTACAAAACAAAAACAGCCACGTCACGGATACCGACGTCACGCTTCCAGACAAACTAAACACCTTCTTTGCCGGCTTTGAGGATAATACAGTGCCACCGTTGCGGATCGCTAACAAAGACTGCGCCCCCCCCCCCCTCTCCTTCTCAGTGGCTGACGTGAGTAAAACATTTAAACTTGTTAATCCTCGCAAGGCTGCTGGCCCAGACGGCATCCCTAGCCGCGTCCTCAGAGCATGCATATTTAATAGCTCCCTATCCCAGTATGTTGTCCCCACATGCTTCAAGATGGCTACCATTGTTCCTGTACCCAAGAAGGCAAAGATAACTGAACTAAATGACTACCGCCCCGTAGCACTCACTACTGCCATCATGAAGTGCTTTGAGAGGCTAGTCAAGGATCATATCACCGCCACCTTACCGGCCACCCACTTCAGATTGCATACCGCCCCAACAGGTCCACAGATTATGCAATCGCCATCACACTGCACACTGCCCTATCCCATCTGGACAAAAATAACACCTACATTTGAAGTCGGAAGTTTACATACACCTTGGCCAAATACATTTAAACTCAGTTTTTCACAATTCCTGACATTTAATCCTAGTAAAAAATCCCTGTCTTAGGTCAGTTAGGATCACCACTTTATTTTAAGAATGTGAAATGTCAGAATAATATTAGAGAGAATGATTTATTTCAGCTTTTATATCTTTCATCACATTCCCAGTGGGTCAGAAGTTTACATACAGTCAATTAGTATTTGGTAGCATTGCCTTTAAATTGTTTACCTTTGGTCAAACGTTTCAGGTAGCCTTCCACAAGCTTCCCACAATAAGTTGGGTGAATTTTGTCCCATTCCTCCTGACAGAGCTGGTGTAACTGAGTCAGGTTTCTAGGCCTCCTTGCTCGCACATGCTTTTTCGGTTCTGCCCACAAATATTCTATGGGATTGAGGTCAGGGCTTTGTGATGGCCACTCCAATACCTTGACTTTGTTGTCCTTAAGCCATTTTGCCACAACTTTGGAAGTATGCTTGGGGTCACTGGAAGACCCATTTGCGACCAAGCTTTAACTTCCTGACTGATGTCTTGAGATGTTGCTTCAATATATCCACATAATTTTCCTTCCTCATGATGTCATTTATTTTGTGACGTGCACCAGTCCCTCCTGCAGCAAAGCAGGAGGGACCCACCCTCGTGCCTCCCGTGCTTCACGGTTGGGATGGTGTTCTTCGGCTTGCAAGCCTCCCCCTTTTTCCTCCAAACATAACGATGGTCATTATGGCCAAACAGTTCTATTTTTGTTTCATCAGACCAGAGGACATTTCTTCAAAAAGTACGATCTTTGTCCCCATGTGCAGTTGCAAACCGTAGTCTGGTTTTTTTTATGGCGGTTTTGGAGCAGTGGCTTCTTCCTTGCTGAGCGGCCTTTCACGTTATGTCGATATAGGACTTATTTGACTGTGGATATAGATACTTTTGTACCTGTTTCCTCCAGCATCTTCACAAGGTCCTTTGCTGTTGTTCTGGGATTGATTTGCACTTTTCGCACTAAAGTACGTTCATCTCTAGAAGACAGAACGCATCTCCTTCCTGAGCGGTATGATGGCTGCATGGTCCCATGGTGTTTATACTTGAGTATTATTGTTTGTACAGATGAAGGTGGTACCTTCAGGCGTTTGGAAATTGCTCCCAAGGATGAACCAGACTTGTGGAGGTCTAAAATTATTTTTCTGAGGTCTTGGGCTGATTTCTTTTGATTTACCCATGATGTCAAGCAAAGAGGCCCCGAGTTTGAAGGTAGGCCTTGAAATACATCCACAGGTAGACTCATTGACATCATTAGAGTCAATTGGAGGTGTATCAGAAGCTTCTAAAGCCATGACATCATTTTATGGAATTTTCCAAGCTGTTTAAAGGCACAGTCAACTTAGTGTATGTAAACTTCTGACCCACTGGAATTGTGATACAGGGAATTATAAGTGAAATAATCTGTCTGTAAACAATTGTTGGAAAAATGACTTATGTCATGCACAAACTAGATGTCCTAACCGACTTGCCAAAACTATAGTTTGTTAAGAAGAAATTTGGGGAGTGGTTGAAAAACTTGTTTTAATGACTCCAACCTAAGTGTATGTAAATATCTGACTTCAACTGTATGTAAGAATGCTGTTCATTGTCTACAGCTCAGCATTCAACACCATAGTACCCTCCAAGCTCATCATGAAGCTGGAGGCCCTGGGTCTCAACCCCTCCCTGTGCAACTTGGTGCTGGACTTTCTGACTGGCCGCCTCCAGGTGGTGAAGGTATGAAACAACATCCACGTCGCTGACGCTCAATGCTGGGGCTCCACAAGGGTGTGTGCTCAGCCCTCGCCTCTATTCCCTGTTCACCCACGACTGCATGGCCATGCACGCCTCCAACTCAGTCATCAAGTTTGCAGACGACACAACAGTAGTGGGCTTGATCACCAAAAACGACGAGACAGCCTACAGGGAGGAAGTGAGGGCACTCGGAATGTGATGTCAGGAAAACAACCTCTCACTCACCGTCAACAAAACAAAGGAGATGATCGTGGACTTCAGGAAACAGCAGATGGAGCACCCCCCTATCCACATCGAAGGGGCAGCAGTGGAGAAGGTGGAAAGTTTTAAGTTCCTGGGCGTACACATCACAGACAAACTGAAATGGTCCACCCACACAGACAGTGTGGTGAAGAAGGCGCAACAGCGCCTCTTCAACCTCAGGAGGCTGAAGAAATTTGGCCTGTTACCCAAAACCCTGACAAACTTTTACAGATGCACAATCGAGAGCATTCTGTTGGGCTGTATCACAGCCTGGTACGGCAACTGCACCACTCTCAACAGCAAGGCTCTTCAGAGGGTGGTGCGGTCTGCACAACGCATCACAAGGACAACAACCACCCGAGCCACTGTCTGTTCACACCGCTATCATCCAGAAGACGAGGTCAGTACAGGTGCATCAAAGCTGGGACTGAGAAAAACGGCTATCTCAAGGCCATCAGACTGTTAAACAGTCATCACTAACTCAATGAGGCTGCTGCCTACACTGAGACCCAATCACTGAACACTTGTGACTAACCTACAAACAAATAAATGTACGAACAGAGACGGATCCACAGTCCCTTCCCCAATTTCATGAAAAGGGGGGACAATAGACCTCCCCAAATGGGCACTTTTCTACATTTGCAAGCAGCAGGACAGGTACTTCTATGCATGCTCAGGCGTGCACACTCCCTCAACATTATCAAGACAGAGAAACCCGATACATGCTCATTGATCACATGGAGCACTCCACACAAAAGACAATTAAAACATTTACAAAACTTGTAATTGATGGCTATGAAATAAACCCAAACTGTAGCAGGTTGTGAACTCTGCGAACAATGTTTGGTAAATGGTAAATTACTGTCATTAATACATACATTAACAGAAATGTATGTAACCAAACGATGGGATTAACGGTACTTTTACTACTGGTGACATATGTAATGGGGAGAAAAGTAATCAGGGCAAACGGATAACACAATGAAACAATGAATGGGCAGGGATTGTAGGGAGACAGTTGAGTGCATTCTGGAGAGAGACTCGCCATATCTTAGCCACACACCACTCCCCTCCTTGCCTCAACATTTTAAATTATACTCAACACATTACCTTCACACATTTTAGATGCTTTTCACTAACAGCTGCAACTCAATAATCACCTAGGCCTATTGTCATGTGCGCTGCCAAAATTGTGGGCTTCCCCAAATAGGCATAGGCCTATCTACAATCAACAGCAATTTCTTTTAAGAAGCTAATGATCCTCTGTGGCTAAGTCATGCTCTCTGGTGAAGTATTTTGAATGATTTTATTTAGACAAGATTTAATTTTGGCCAAACATCAATTTACTTTAGGGGAAGCCAGCATCCGAACAGTGCACTATGCACCTGCCAACTTTCTTTTCCAATTCGCAAGTGGCTGAAACCAGAGATCTGTATATAATGATGAGATGCTCATGTCTCTGCTCCCTAACAATAGGAGTTGTTGTCCCAAAGGCAGAAAGGCAGGCTTATTCTGGACATATTTTGGCAGAGTGAGCCCTCTCGCTTCGCCTCTTCCTCTCTGCTAAAACTATCTCATCTGGAGAAAGCATCGGAGCGAGCAAAACAGCGCCCCTCTGTCTTACTATATGTAGCCCATATATCTGATGCTGTCTGGCCAAAAAGAGTATGACATGCCATACTCCAGACAGCATCAGATACATGGTCTACACATACTGAGACAGAGGGGTGCTGTTTCGCTAGCTCTGATGCTTTATCTGAGATTGATGCGTTTTTCTGTCGGCACGTGTATCTGTCAAATAAATGATAAATATTTCAATATTTTATTTGGACGAGCAAGGAGGGTACGGTAGGGCAGGCCAGGCACCCCTAGGCTCGCCCATAACTCCAGTACTGGTAGCAGTGCTCTTGCTTCACTACCCAGTCAGAGAAACTAGGCCATTGGCTTCTCACAGACAGAAACAAAAAATACCAAGCAGGCAGGCAGCATGAACAGCTGACCACTATTGGCACACGCGTGTAGTCAAACAGAGCTCTGTCAGACAACAGACATGCATCAGTGTTGTTTCGTAATGGTTGCCTGTATGACTAGCTGGCTGCGCTCTATCCGATGGGGCTTCTGTCCTTGAAATGGTTGATGTGTAAAAATCTTCTGATACTCCGTTATCTGGTCATGCTAACGGTGCTGTGAGTTTATCTGTTAGTTGATTGGTTGACTGGTGGTGATGTATTTTGGGTTGCTCAACAGTGCAGTAGGTTAGTGGCTAGATGGCATTGACAATATCAATCAGTAATCATGTTGTTCTGGGTTGTCTTGCATTTCTAAGCTTATTTATAATGGTCTGGTTTTATTCAGTTCCCTCGTCTGATGTTGAGGGCAATTGTCACTTCTCATAGCAATAATGCATAATAAAGTCAGAGCTTGGAGTATAAATCATACCAGAAAGCCAGACCTAGCTTCTCTTATTCGCTAAGAGCTAGGCTAGCGCAGCCATTAGCACTCCCCATCAGTTTGAGGGCATAGGGGCTAATAGCTAACACAGACAGCTCCCGCTAATCAAGTTAGCGCTTTCACCTGCTCTCCCCTCTCTGATTAGCCGTAATATTGGTACCAGGTTTGAATTAATCAGTTTCTGGCCCCTAAGGGTATAGATTCAATTGCAAAATCAGGCTTCACTTCTCTATTCTCTCAATTTCTCTCCCTTTCTCTATTCTCTCAATTTCTCTCCCTTTCTGTCTTCTCTTGTCTGTTTTTTTTGTCTCTTTCCTCTTACCTAAATACTCTGTCCCTTCACTGACCCTGACTGTGTTTACCAGTGTGACGTAAACGGTCAGCTGATCTGGTTTGATGTTGGATCAGAGGGCAGTATGGGATGGGAGGAGATAACGTGCTCTTTGAGACTATTGTATCATAACCCTTTCCCTGGCACAGGATGTAAATGTTGAACACAATCTTTCTATAGGCGTCTCCAGTGACTCCCTAATAGTTTTCCCCTCATTGGATGAGAAGGGGGTAGCTGCATCCCAATATTGCGACCGGAGTATGGGTGGGTGTGTGGAAAGAAAAGTAGTGGGCGTGCGGAAAGGAGTAGGTGAGTCGAAAGTGCTCTGCTATAGGTTAGACATTTTTGATTGAGCGGTATTTTTTCTTTCGTTTCTTACGACACAACTACCGTACCGTGAGAGTTAGGACTTCTGTTTTTAAGCCAGAGGATGGGTCTAAGTCGTATTTCACTTCGTTTTACAAATAATTGTAGAATTTTAGTTATAAAACTGACGATTGTTTATTTTTTATTAAAAGTGTTGATGATGGGTGTGCTTGCGTCACCCTGATATTGGCTACTAGGTCGCTACTTTCCACACCGTTGCCGTTCATTCCCTCCCCATTGAGTAGTAGACTATGTATGCATCAAGGTGACATCTAGATGGTTATTAATATTAGTTATTTGTTGTGTAGGCTGCTATCCAACTCGAAAATAAAATCATGTGAGAGAAAACAATGTCCACATTAGCTACTGCCGGCGACACGACTGTGATACCGAGTAGGAAGCACTTCAAGCTTATCGACTCGTTGTGCAGCCCAATCAGCCACGCAAAACGGTCTTGAGTGGCAACAAATCCGCCCAATTCACTTTCCATACACCCACTCCTTTCGACACACCTACTTGCCCCATACTTTGGTCGCCATATTGGGCTACCCATACATGCATTGGATAACAGGAATGCCAACTAGACTCTAATTTGGGGCATAGAGAATAGAGTCAAAGGTCGTAGATTAGTAGAACAGTAGTTGGATGTCCATAGTGGTTTGGGAACGCTATTTGTTCCTTTGACAGTTTGTTGCAGTAATTAGTAAGCACTTTTTTACTATGGATCGGATTTGCATCTAGCAGCTGCTTTAGTACCCATCTTCCTCAGCCTCCAAATCCTCATTGTTTTGTTTCCCAGTGTTAATATAAGAAAGCTTTCCTTTGAGCCCATTTGTTTTAGGAATTCTCTCTGATTCCTATCTCTATAATTCACTCATCCCAAATCCAAACTCTCTGAATGAGTCTATGAAATAAAATCATAAACATTCCCCATCTCTCTCTGGACGAGGTGGATCTGACGGGGCGAGGCGGCGCTCCAGACGATAGCGCTCTGTATTAACATGAATAATAGTGTTGGACAGCGCGGTAATCCTCCTGTGTGCTCAAGGCTTCACCAGGCTTTATTCAAGGGCTCAGGCCTGGCCCAGGGGGGGACTGGGGGGAGAGAGAGCAGCACTGCCCTGCCTCTTCAGCTCCACCCTTCTGGCTGTTTTCACTGGTGATCCTCCTGCTTCAAAAGAGGAATGTGAGGAGGGGATGGGTGGATGATTGGGGGGGTCCTCTTTCTGTCTATGTGTGTGTGTCTGTCTGTAGGCTACACACCATGGAATGCATAGTGGAGCTGCAGTCTTTTCCAAGCTTCTCGCTCCAGATGGCTGGTAGATGGTTGAAGCAATGCTTCCCTATAAGGTTCTAGATAGTACAAATAGGAAAGCAAAGCAGCAACCAGGGCCTCTGGGCCCAACATATTCACTGGGTTGAAGATACCAGTCATGCCTTTGGATACCAAAGCAGCCATTTTGAGCCGTATGTACAGTCAGCCAGTCTGTAAACTCACTATGTTATAGTGTATAATTTAAAGCCGCTGCAAAATGGATGTCCATTTCCCTGTCTCCAAACGGTCTTATGTTTAGATTTGAAGGTGTTTAGAATGTGTCTCTGCGGTACGTCTGGTGGAAGCGTGATGATTTCCTCCACACTATCCAGAGTGCTGATTTTGGAACACCTTTCATGTTGTCTGTCACTGCTTATAAACCGTATCCATGTCAGTGTGTGTAACTCAAACCCCAGTGTATCTAAAAATGGGCTGAGCACCCTTAGGTGATGGAAAGTTGTGCCACTGCCCAGAATTGAACTTCTTACTTACTAGTTAGTACTTGACCTGATAGAATGCGCAACACACACTTTCACCATACACAGACCAATGCACACGTGCATGCCCTCCCTCCTCCCATGCCTCTCTCTGGTCACATTTTTGCAATTTATTAACATGCATTTTTGTCCTCAACTAATAGATAGCCTATTTATCTCCTCACTGTCTCTCCCCACCCAGCTCATATTATAAATATTGTATGTCTGAGAGTGGTATGCTTTTGCATTCTTTAACTCCATAGATCTTACCTGAATAGCAGAAGCAGCAGCCGCTCTGTGGGAGTGGAACAGCAGTACTAAGAGATTTCTATCTGTTTACAGGCCAGCCGATACTCCTCCTGGCTTGTTGCAGCTGCACTGCAATGATCAATAGAGGTTTATTATTGACCTGGAGGACTTCCACACCCCTCCTTGCCTCTCTCTCATGCCTCTCTCTCCCCCAGAGCAGGGCTGTTTTCTTGGCCTACTTACACAGAGCTCCCTGTTCAAACATCCAAGACACAGCAGACAAGACCAGATCACTCTCTGCATCTCAAACCTCCACATTTCTACCTCTCTCTCTGTGGCTGGAAGAGCAAGCAGCATCTCTCCATCTGAAACCCCCTTCATTTCAGACCATTTTCTAAAACCATCTCCATTTCAAAGCAACATTCGTTTGCTTCGCCACATCCCTGTTTTCATCACCAGGGCCATTCAGCAGTTCACTACACACCTCTCCATCTCCCTCAATGGAGAGTGGTAGTGGTGTAATCTCCTGAGTCTCTTGCATATGACTCTACATGACTTTACAGACCGGTGCTGCACTGAAGTGCAGGGTGGTTGCATGTGTTTATGTGTAAATCAAGTCAAATCAAACTTGAACGTTGTGAAACTTCTGTGCAACTTCCAGCGCCATTTACTGTGAACACTGAGGCTGTACCTGCTTTCATCAAAAACAATGGAGAAAATGCATCCCATAACATTTTAACATGGAAATAGCTGTTCTATCATTCAGTCTACAGTAGCAGCCAATGTGTGGTGTTCAATGTAAGCCTGTGCAACATTAACCAATTTAAAACAGTACTGTAGCAGTGAGGTTTGTGCAGTAAGCTATGGCCCAATACATTATCAGCGCATATTGGCTTTGCTTGAATTGCCCTGCCAATTCATTGTTCTTCAGGCCGTTTAAAAATATATATATTTCAATATTTGAGGGAGGCTACATGATCACACTGGTAGTAGATCAGTTGTTGTATTACTTATGAGGCACAGCTGAGTGAGCATACATTTAAATCATTTGCTTTTTATTTAAATTTTACTGGGCTGATGGTGCCTGCATCTGATGGTCAGTCTCAGCGGAGGGAGAGAGCAGCAGACTGAGGGTCCACCTCTCAACAGCCCTCCACTCTCCCTTTCCTCCACTGACACTGACCAGCTGATGGCGAAACTCGAGTCGCACCGCATTATTTCTGCTTCATGCACAAATTCATGTTGTTACTCCTATGAACAGAGAAAGTGAAATATTCCTTGATATTAAAAAAGACCCAACTGCAGTCTTATTGTTGCGCTGAGTGGAAATGGGAAGAACGCGCATTTTATGGCTTATAAAGGTATTGAATACAAAGTGTTGACAGTGCTGAGTAAGAATTTAAGCATAAACTCACACATAAAAACAGCATCTCTTTGCTGTATTCGTTGACAGTCTCTCTCTAATCATGGTTTTAAACACTTTGAAATCTCATTTGTGTGTAGATTTCTTATGCCTGCTACGTTGCTGCAGACACGGTAATCTGAGGCATCTGATTGGCCAGCGGTAAGCTTAAAGTGCATCCTTTGCTCTCAGGGCCCACCGGGAAGACAGAGTTTGTACCTTCAGACACATGAAATGGTTAAAAATCTCAACCTTTTGCCTAACCGGCACACAGAGCAGCTGAATCGGGTACACCTACCACCAAACAGCCCAGAGGAATAAAACAAAATAGAACACAAGGCTTTAATGGTTTTTTTTTACATAAAGGTTTGGTGGTCGACTAGGAATGCCTTGGAGATCGACCGGTTGGTGACCACTGCTCTAGAAAGTTTAGTGAAGTTCAATCTCGTGCTCCTCTCTGTGGGCTGATATTTCTGCGCGGCTGCACGCGTACAGCTTAGAGGGAACATTGCAGTATAGTAATAATACCTAAAAAAAACTCAACCATATGCACATAATCCAAAAATAAATAAATACATTTAGAAATATCAGAACGAGACATGTCAGAGTCCGGAAAATAAATATGCAGTACCAGTCAAAAGTTTGGACACACCTACTCATTCAAGGGTTTTTCTATATTTTTACTATTTTCTACATTGTCAAAATAATAGTGAAGACATCAAAACTATGAAATAACCCATATGGAATCATGTAGTAACCAAAAAAAGTATTAAACAAATCAAAATATATTTGAGATTCTTCAAAGTAGCCACCCTTTGCCTTGATGACAGCTTTGCACACTCTTGGCATTCTCTCAACCAGTTTCATGAGGTAGTCACCTGGAATGCATTTCAATTAACAGGTGTGCCTTGTTAAAAGTTGATTTGGGGAATTTCTTTCCTTCTTAATGCGTTTGAGCCAATCAGTTGTGTTATGACAAGGTAGGGGGGAGGGGGGTATACAGAAGATAGCCCTATTTGGTAAAAGACCAAGCCCATATTATGGCAAGAACAGCTCAAATAAGCAAAGAGAAATACAGTCCATCATTACTTCAAGACATGAAGGTCAGTCAATACGGAAAAGTGCAGTCGCAAAAACCATCAAGCGCTATGATGAAACTGGCTCTCATGAGGACCGCCACTGGATAGGAAGACCCAGAGTTACCTCTGCAGCAGAGGATACGTTCATTAGACTTACCATCCTCAGAAATTGCAGCCCAAATAAATGCTTCACAGAGTTCAAGTAACAGACATATCACAACATCAACTGTTCAGAGGAGACTGTGAATCAGGCCTTCGTGGTCAAATTCCTGCAAAGAAACGACTACTAAAGGACAACAATAATAAGAAGAGACTTGCTTGGGACAAGAAACACGAGCAATGGACATTAGACTGGTGGAAATCTGTCCTTTGGTCTGATGAGCCAAATTTGAGATTTTTGGTTCCAACCGCTGTGTTTGTGAGACGCAGAGTAGATGAACAGATGATCTCCGCATGTGTGGTTCCCACAGTGAAGCATGGAGGAGGAGGAGGTGTGATAGTGTGGAGGTGCTTTGCTGGTGACACTGGCACACTTAACCAGCATGGCTACCACAGCATTCTGCAGTGATACGCCATCCCATCTGGTTTCCGCTTAGTGTGACTGTCATTTGTTTTAAATGTCAGGAATTGTGAAAAACTGAGTTTACTGTATATACAGTTGAAGTCGGAAGTTTACATACACCTTAGCCAAATACATTTAAACTCAGTTTTTCACAATTCCTGACATTTAATCCTAGTAAAAATTCCCTGTCTTAGGCCAGTTAGGATCACCACTTTATTTAAAAAATGTGAAATGTCAGAATAATATTAGAGGGAATGATTTATTTCAACTTTTATATCTTTCATCACATTCCCAGTGGGTCAGAAGTTTACATACACTCAGTTAGTATTTGGTAGCATTGACTTTTAAAAATGTTTACCTTTGGTCAAATGTTTCGGGTAACCTTCCACAAGCTTCCCACAATAAGTTGGGTGAATTTTGTCCCATTCCTCCTGACAGAGCTGGTGTAACTGAGTCAGGTTTCTAGGCCTCCTTGCTCGCACATGCTTTTTCGGTTCTGCCCACAAATATTCTATGGGATTGAGGTCAGGGCTTTGTGATGGCCACTCCAATACCTTGACTTTGTTGTCCTTAAGCCATTTTGCCACAACTTTGGAAGTATGCTTGGGGTCACTGGAAGACCCATTTGCGACCAAGCTTTAACTTCCTGACTGATGTCTTGAGATGTTGCTTCAATATTTCAACATAATTTTCCTCCCTCATGATGCCATCTATTTTGTGACGTGCACCAGTCCCTCCTGCAGCAAAGCACCTCCACAAAATTATGCTGCCACCCCGTGCTTCATGGTTGGGATCGTGTTCTTCAGCTTGCAAGCCTCCCCCTTTTTCCTCCAAACATAACAATGGTCATTATGGCTAAATAGTTTTATTTTTGTTTCATCAGACCAGAGGATATTTCTCCAAAAGTACGATCTTTGTCCCCACGTGCAGTTGGAAATCATAGTCTGGCTTTTAATGGTGGTTTTGGAGCAGTGGCTTCTTCCTTGCTGAGCGGCCTTTCAGGTTATGTCGATATAGAACTCGTTTTACTTTTTACGTTTTACTTATTCTTCCAGCATCTTCACAAGGTCCTTTGCTGTTGTTCTGGGATTGATTTGCACTTTTCGCACCAAAGTACGTTCATCTCTAGGAGACAGAACGCATCTCCTTCCTGAGCGGTATGATGGCTGCGTGGTCCCCACGGTGTTTATACTTGCATACCATTTATACTTACGTACCGTTTGTACAGATGAACATGGTACATTTAGGTGTTTGGAAATTGCTCCCAAGGATGAACCAGACTTGTGGAGGTCTACAATTCTTTTTCTGAGATCTTGGCTGATTTCTTTTGATTTTCCTATGATGTCAAGCAAAGATGCACTGGGTTTGAAGGTAGGCCTTGAAATACATCCACAGGTATACCGCCAATTGACAAATGATGTCAATTAGCCTACCAGAAGCTTCTAAAGCCATGACATCATTTTCTGGAATTTTCCAAGCTGTTTAAAGGCACAGGTAAACTTCTGACTCACTGGAATTGTGATACAGTGAATTATAAGTGAAATAATCTGTCTGTAAACAATTGGAAAAATTACTTGTGTCATAAATAAAGTAGATGTCCTAACCGACTTGCCAAAACTATAGTTTGTTAACAAGAAATGTGTGGAGTGGTTGAAAAATGAGTTTTAATGATTCCAACCTAAATGTATGTAAACTTCCAACTTCAACTGTGTATATGTATACATACATAAGTTTATGTCTACATGTAAGAAAAGCAACCAAACCATATGGTGGGCTAATTCATAGCGCTGCTTCGCAGTGAGAAAGGGTTGTGGAGATGGTGGAAGAGAATAGAGATTGGTTTGGTTCTGTTATCTGGAATGCAGTGCTTCTACATTAATTCCTCCTCTGCGCTGGTCCTCTTGTCTCTTCTCTCCCCCCTTAGTGTGTGTGTGTGTGTGTGTCTCTCTGGGAGTGGGCTGGAGTGGTATGCAGCTGCTGTATGTCACCCCACTGTGTGTGTGTGTGTGTGCGCACCCACTGTAGCTCGTACGGGGCTGGTTATAACGTCACATTCCTAAAGTCATCCTGTGATGAATCGTTGTCTCTGCTAACTCAATGATTAGCATAATTAACATAAGTATCGTGACATGCATTATTGGTTCGATCAATAAAGCCTTATTGTAGATGCAATAGCATGTTAACGCTGGGGGCCTAATAATGCTAGAGATTTACTTGCTGAGATAGAGAGTATATGAGGCAGTCTTAGTAAGCTGCATGGACAGTTAGCTCTTAGTTGGTATGTGTGTGTGTGTGTGTGTGTGTTTATGCCTCCAGCTTTTGGGACAAGGGGTTCTTTATTGCAACCCTCTGGGCTTGGGGGACGGGACAAGGGGTCCAGGTGCATGCACCCCTAAAGGGGTCTAGGTTTTTGGTCACTCGAGGACTCCATACAATTCCATGTCCAGGACATAGGTTTGGTTAAGTTTAAATTTAAAACAATCCTAATGTGACTTGGATTAAAGGATAAGTGCCTAGACTGGTGCAAGAAATATGGTGGAAGGAAACTCTCTTTCCCATGTTTACACCAATCCAATGCTTTTTTAACTTTAGTAGTAGATGTAAGAAGAATCAAGTACCTCAACCAATCAAGATGTTCTGGTTTATCTTGAAGAAGACTGCGTGCCATAGAGGTGGTCATTCGGTGTGCCAAGCCTGATGACAAGCTTCATATTCTCTCCACGAACGCTCAGGATGCAGGGGAAGAAACCAGATCCAGTGCCACAACTTTGGATAAACAGCCATCCTTGCCTTGCAGAACTGGAGCGGTGACTCTCTAAACATACCCCCCTTTACCTCTTCCAGGTATTTCCGCAGCTCACACGGGGCACTTAATGCCCTGCCAGGTTGAGCCTCTGGCTAGACAGTGACCTCAGACACAATCTTCGATGTGATTAAGCTATATTTCTGAAGAACTGTGGTCGAACCTGTGCCAACTGTTTTACAACAGTAGTTGACTGCAAGTGTGCCTCAAGGTTGAGAAGGCAAGGCACCGCAACTGGCTGTCAGTTTGAAGTTGGTCGGTTTGGATTGCAAACGACTCCAGCAACTTCACAAGGTGCTCTAGCTTGGCCCAATCCCACTCTGTGCTCGCCCTCAGATTTTCTTACCTATTAGCTACTGATACCAAGTGAAACTGATGCACTAGCTAGGCATATTTGAAACACCGGCATCTACTGGCATCATTTACCTGCCAGATTCAGAAGCTCGAAAACCCCATTAGAAATAAAAGCTTAACACCATTACATTTTTGCCGAATGTTTAGAAGAAATAAACTAAAACTAAACATAATTTATGATCTATTTTATTTTACGATTTTTATTTTTTGCATGTTTGCATTGGCTTATTGATATACAGAAAAATATTAATGTATACGTGTTCGAGAACCTTCGTGTGTGTGTGTGTGTGCTGGTCCAGGATGACTATACTCCCCTGGTATTTCCTGAGGGAAGTGGCTCTCTGGGCTACGTCTAATCTTACTTTCATCTTCCTCAGACACGAGACGCTGAATGACACACTTCCTATACTCTAATGCTTTTTCAACTTTGAACTCTTTTTCAGTTTTCTAGTTTTGTGTGTTCTGTACTTGATAGCACTGCTTTTGTGTTCTGTTGCATTCTTTGTTTGTATTGATTTCCTCCTATTGTGTGTTGGCTTCTGTGTGTTTCTTGTAGTTCCACTCCAAGTCTAATGGGCACGTTCTATTGGCTACTACATTAGCAACAGACGGACACCTTAATGCTAGTTGTCATCACCATCACTGATATCATTGCCTCCATGACTTTTAACTTCACTATCGTCATCATCAGTAGCAGCACTGTCATTAACAATATGACTACACTTATTTTTCATTTGTTCACCTTAATGTCCCTTTCCTCTACTCTGGTGAAGACACACTGCTGCCCCCCTCTCTACAGCACAGTCAGAACAAACACCCCTCCCATCCCACATCTCTGCCTCCAGTCAAACACAACAATACATTTACATTTTACATTTTAGTCATTTAGCAGACGCTCTTATCCAGAGTGACTTACAGTAGTGAATACATACATTTCCTTTTATGCATTTTAAAAAATATATATATTTTTGTATTTTTTTTTTTGCTACTGGCCCCCCATGGGAATCGAACCCACAACCCTGGCGTTGCACACACCATGCTGGCATTGCAAACACCAGGCTCTACCAACTGAGCCACAGGGAAGGCTGTGGCTCAGTAGAAATCGAAAATAGTCTCACAGAACACTCATAGGTCCTCCTCTCACAGCATCTGTACTAACTAGTCCCAGTCGGTCCTGGACTGTCACGATTATTTACTGCATATCAGCATAATTCATGTTCCTCTATTTGTTGCTATTTGTAGAAAAAGAGGTGTGGTAAGATAGTTGGGGATGGGGTTTGGGTTTTGGTTTGGGAGGGTGACCAGACAGGAAGCCATATTGTGCTCTGGTCCTTTAATGAGAACTCCAGATTAACCCCCTGTGTGCTGGGGTCAGAGGGCAGATTCTCATAAGTATGATCTTATGAACTGGTCCCCATAGTCCTAGAAGGCTTCATTACCACATCTCCTTCCCTTGGTGATTACTGATAGGTGAAGGGGTAAGAAGGCTGAAGGAAAAGAGGCCTTCGAGACTGTTATGGAGGAAGTCACTCCAAAATGATCTGCTTGTGGTCAGAGATGCAGGTTTTCCACATTCAACAGAGACGGTGGATCATTATCTTTTGTCTCTAATGTCAGAAGCCAGTGTTTCCCCGATATTCATTTAGCAGCGGCTGGTTATTAGAAAACAGTGCGAGATTATGCCAGTTAAGCCCATCCCTTATAAGATCAGAGTGACAAGTTACAACCTATATCTTTAGAAAACAGAGTGAGCAGTGGTGCGAATGAGAGCCAGGATTGCACAGCCACTGTGTGTTGCTTATCGTCTCCCTACAGTGCAGTGGAGTGAATCAGTTATATTTCCGATGATGTCAACATAATTTTGTCACCACTGCTGAAAACAATCCTAGGGGAAACACTGCAGAAGCCCATCTGTTATATTTGATTTTATATACTTACTATATTTGACTGTGACTAGATGCAGCTGGGGAAGTGAACTCGTGGAAAAAATAAATACTCACATGGATGGGGTATTATTGTCCTTTGTGTGTGCACGCCTGCGCCTGTTTGTGTGTGCACCTATGTGTGTTAGGCAGATAGAGGGCAGACACAAGGCTGTGTGTCTGTGGGGAGTAGAGGAACCTGAGCAGATGATGTCATAGTGGAGTGGGCCTCCTGTGATTGGTCTGGGTGCTGCCGATATCACCTCTCTCACCTTGGAGAGAACACACACATACTCCTAAACACACACACACGTCCACAAATGCACACACGCACACATGCAAGCACATACACAGCTCTGAGCGTGAACTGGTTGGGTGCCAATCACTTGTGGGTTATTTCACTTCAAAGAGGCCTGAAACCAAACCTCACGATGGAGGGATGGAGTAAAAGAGAGCGAATGAGGGACAACTCATTGAGACAAGCCAAAGGATGACACTGACATGATGACAGGTAGTGATGATTTCTGATTTTCAGTCAGGGGCACCAATACCAACCCTCCTTACCATATGCACCCAGTCACCCTCAGGCCCTGTGTGTTAGTCTATGGGGGTGTGTGTGTGTTAGTCTATGGGTGTGTGTGTGTGTGTGTGTGTGTGTGTGTGTGTGTGTGTGTGTGTGTGTGTGTGTGTGTGTGTGTGTGTGTGTGTGTGTGTGTGTGTGTGTAAGTGAATCTGGATAACCGCTAAGATCCGCAGAAACACTTGGCCCTCAGCCTCTTTCTTTCTTTGCTCCCTCTTATTCCCCATCTCCCTCTATCTCCCTCTCCTCCCACGCCACCTCTGCACGCCCACATCTCTCTCACACACTCATGTACTTGAAATTGCTAAAAAAGCCCTTGGAGGGAATTCTACAAATTCTCAAGGTGAGGAAATAAGGCTAGACTGATTAGGCAATAAGCACTGGATATTTATTGTGTGTGTGTGTGTGTGTGTGTGTGTGTGTGTGTGTGTGTGTGTGTGTGTGTGTGTGTGTGTGTGTGTGTGTGTGTGTGTGTGTGTGTGGTGTTTGCCCAGAGTGAAAGAGCCCAGTGGTCAACGTCCATCAGGTTCCATTAAACGGCAGCATCCATCTTCCTCCAGCATGTGTGGCCATTACACCAGCTCTGCTGAGTCATCCATTACCCCCTGACATACACACACACAGGTGTGTGTCCATTACAGTCCCCAGAAAGCAACACAGCATGCTGTTAAGAGTGATAGAAGCCATTGATAGAAGTGATAGAAGCCATTTACTGGTCTTCAGCCAACCCTTCTCACACTGTGATTAGTGATGCACCGATATGATATTTTTGGCCGATACCGATATCCAATATTTTCCTTGCCAAAAGTAAAACAATACCGCTAACTGATATTTACAATTTTAGCGGCCTTTTAAGCATTCTAGTACAGTGAAATAGTTAACACGCACACATGGACGCAGCGGTCTAAGGCACTGCATCTCAGTGCAAGAGGCGTCACTACAGTCCCTGGTTCAAATCCAGGCTGTATCACATCCGGCCGTGATTGGGAGTCCCATGGGGCTGCACACAATTGGCCCAGCGTCGTCCGGGTTTGGCCAGGGTAGGCCGTCATTGCAAATAAGAATTTGTTCTTAACTGACTTTCCTAGTTAAATAAAGGTTACACACACACACACACCACACTGACCAAAATGTTATTTTGTTGGCATTTACGTATGTCCCCATTACCAGTAAAACACAATGAAAACCTATTTCTTTCACTTACTTGCTGTGTTGTTTCGTTCATTTGTTCAGTTGTTTCATTCTCAACCAGGATTTATATGGAACGGCGTTTAGGTCTTTGCATGTCAAAAAAGATACACATCAATAACACTATTTGACATGTCAAATAAGCTTATTGACCAATCAGGACCTGAATATGACTACATGTCACAATTTAATGCGTTCATACATTTTTTACGTAGTTATTACACATTGATTACACTATCACTTGTACTTCATGTCATAACTATTCATTGATACGTATGCTATGGTGCCGGTAAAGTTGTCTCGCGCACCTACAGTGCTGGTCATTAAAAAAAAGCTAGCTAGCTCATGGATGCAAACAATGTTCTTCCCCAAAAACATAGCAAAATGACATCTGTTTCAGTAGCTATAGTTAGCTAGCTAACTAAATAGCTAGGTGTTATTGTCTAAAATAACCCTAATTTATAAGACAGTTCTTATTTGATTAATGGTGGTCGGACCCATCTATGTGAAGCTAGCCACAATAAGGATTAGCCACAATAGTGGACTTTGCGGTTAGCCTTCAAAATAAAAGTATGTCATTGACAGTGATGCAAATTAATACAAATAGTAGAATTATGCCATAGTTTAATAGATGCAAAACGAGGTTGGAATGTTATATAAAATCAACAAAAGACAATAATTTGTTAATTTGACAAAAATCTGTTGAAATCACACTGGATGTATTATACTTTAGTATTGCATTGGGGGCATACTTATTTCACTGTACAGCTTTACCTATGGATTGTGGATCAATGACATCAGGTATCAGTCTACTCAGTGACACCCAGAGAACATTAGTGTTGTAGCTCTTATTGCGGGACTCTAAACAACTGTCAATTGAGCCACATTTATTGTCAACCTATGTGTATTGAACACTATTCCAGAGGAAAAACAATGCCGCATGGATGTTTTGGAGTCTGATAACTCTGAGTAGTCTGTTACCCCATTTCATTGATCTCCAATCCTTAGGTAAAGCTGTACAGTGCAATATGAATGTCAATACACACAATAGGCTGTCAGGGGAGGTGATTTCACACAGTCACAGTCCCGCGATAAGAGCTACAACGCTAATATTTGCGTAAAGTCTTCACAGTTATGTATTGTGGGTGTCACCGAGTAGACTGATACCCCATTTCATTGCTTCACATTTCAACCTTGTTTAACATTATCTAGTCTAAATATGGCATGAGTCCACCAATTGTAACCTTCTGCATCACTTTCAAAGAGGTACTTTTTATTTTGAAGGCAAACCGCAAATGTAACTATTGTGCCTAATCCTTATTGTGGCTAGCTTCACAACGCATAACCCGGTCAGGTCGAGCCTCGCTAGCCAGATGAAGCTCGCTGGCTGCTATTTATTTTCATGAACTGAACTTCAATTTCAATAGGCGAACAAGTGGCTACCTTGCTAGTACTTACTCACAAGGATTCCTAAATCATTGCTAAGAATAGTGAAAATGACTGCAGTTTCTACTGGTCATTGTTTTCAGGCTGGTTGTATTGGTACTATCTAGGTACCAAGCTAAAGCTAGCTAGCTACCCCAGAAGTTGCGGTCAAACAAATAATGCTTTATTACCAACGTTCGTGGCCGGTGTTTGCTTGTTTGCAGACTTTTTTTTTCAGCTTTGACAGTGCTACTGATAGTTGTTCAGCTTTGAGAGTGCTACAGAACACACAACATTCTATAATAGAACTGTGTTATTTGATGTGTCAAATTAAAAGCTTATTTAACGTGTCAAATAGTGTTATTTAACGTGTATCTTTTTTGACACACAAAGACCCAAACGGCGTTCCCTAGTATGTCGGGAAGCTAAGAGCAGTGACTCTATTACTGTGTAACTCCGGTAGGGCAACATCTGAACAATAGCGCACTTGGTAATGTTAGTGTGCCAGTGCTCGACCAGTCGCGAAAGCCAACATCACCCACAACAGAGAACGGTTGATTGTCAAGGGCAATGAATACCATTATCTTGGCGTTAATGTATTTCACCTTTGAGTTTTCTCGCTGAAATGTTCTTACTCTTTCAAATGACTGCTCGACTTGTTGACTGCTCAGTCCACACAGCAGACATTGTGGGCTAGTTACTGTGTTGCATGTATAGTGCAACATTTTACGTGGCGTCATTACGTCATGTACCTACGTTGTATAGGTATGCACGTCAGCTTTGACATCGGTTTTGCACATCGGCGTTAAACTAGACTCCTGGCCGATACCAATGTTGACATTTTTAGCTAATATTGGCCGATTCCGATATGTTCACCGATATATTGTGCATCCCTAACTGGGATGGTTTCATCAAGGTAATAACATTGCTGTTAGATGACCATTCTGCATTATTGTTGAAAGACCATTTCAAGGCATGAACATCATATGAACAGTATAGGAATTATAAACCTGCAATTTAGTTTTATCTAGGTACCGATATGTAACAGTAATGGGACTTTTCCTGTTATGCTTACAGGCTGCTCTTTGTGTTGTACCTATGTGTGTTTGTGTGTGAATGTGGACTGGTGAGACATTCGTTAATCCCCACAGTCATTAGACAGATCACCAGATTAGATTTACCCCTCTCCCAGACAGAATCCCTCAGGACCACAGCTGCCCTACGCCCTGCCTGGCATTAAACAGGGAAATAGGCAGTCCAGTTCTGTTTGATTGGGGGTTGTGAGGGTTTGTGTGGTTCATTTATGGGGCCATGCTGAGATTTCTGGTCTGGTGTATCCCTGGGTGGCCAAGGGTGTAGTGTTAAAGTCTGTCTGGTAGCTGGCAGTGTCCTCGTGGGGTGCTGTTACCTGGTTGAGTTCCCTGCCCTCAGTGGGGTGTCTTTGTCAGTGCCTGGGTAATTTTAAATACGCATCTGGACTCAGGCAGGGTTGCCAAGTGCTGAGGAGGGGGACACACACACTAGACCTGTCACTCCTCTCCTTCTTTCCTTCAGCCTTCTCTCCTCCCTATCGTTAAAAACGTGGTAGGACACGTTGTCATGGTGACTGTTCCATGCAGGGCACTGAAAAGACTAAGCAGACTGGCACTGGGAAACAGACCCCCAAACTCAGCACTGACATATGGCCCATACAACTGTCATGACTCTGGGATTCTCTGTCTTTTCATTCTCCATCTCTCTCTCATATCTAGCTTACTGTATTCTGTTCAGCATTTGATTCTGATTTGCAAGCAGGTTTTTTATTAAGGTTGTGAACCCATATCTTTCTTTTCTCTAGTCATCGTTCTAGTCTGCTCATGCTCCCAGTCAGACCAGCAAAACCCTGTGACCCCCTCATTAACCCCCTCCCTTACTATTCCGCTACCTCTTCTGTTAATAGAAAATATTATGTCATTGAAGATTGCAATGGTTAGAATGATTTACATTCTGAGGTAACTAAAGACTAGCATGGGGCCGTAAAGATGGACAGGGTTGTTACTTACGTACCTGATATCTGCCGTTATAGTTTCCATGATTGTCATGTGAAGTGTCCGCTCGTGGTTAGGAATGAAGGAATCACCAGTACTGTGCCTGGGGTCAAGCACTCAAGCTCTTTCTGACTGAAACTACGTCACTTGGATACTTTGCATATCAGGGCTGAAATGATGTTGTTCACTCATCTCTCTCTCTGTCTCTCTCCCGGTCTCTCTCTCTGTCTGTCTCTCTCTCTGTCTCTCCCGGTCTCTTTCTCTGTCTCTCTCTGCAGGGCCGACATGTCAAGACAGGACAACTGGCGGCCATCAAGGTCATGGATGTCACAGAGGTAAGCCTTCGCTCGATTGGGAGAGTTTTGTGTGTGATATAACAGAGCGCTGGTTTGACTGACAGTTTCACTTGGCAGTCTCCACACCTTTACTTGGTAGTCCTTTGTCTCCCACACATTCACTTCCATTCATTAGGAGTTCCATGTTGGTTCCCAGTGCTCATTTACTACTACTTCCTGAATAATCCGGTGATTTATGACATCACTGTCTAATCCTTCATTGGACTTATTCTAGACTTTATATTCCCACCAATAGGCTCCTCAGAGGAACATTTATTTTTTAAGAACCAAAGGAGTAGATAGTAAAATGACATCCAATGTCAGACCTGGTGTCAAGACCAAATCGGGTTAGAAGCTGGGATCACAGAATAGTACTTGACTCAAGGTTCCAGCTATGTTTGACCATAAATACTCTATAGCCACCCACATTATAGCCCATGTAGATTTGGGACATATCCCAAGTCGATTTTTATTGCATCTGAGGCCCTAGATATGTCTTAAATATAACCAAAACACAAATAGCTGGATAGTAGTAGTTGCCAAGATTAACCTCCACCGCCCCCCTGCTCTCTCTCCTTTCCTCAATTCCCCTAGTCAATATTTTCCCTCCTAAAATAGCTATAATATCAGGCTTATATGAATGTAGGGCTTCAACCTCTGTAGTTTTTTCCCTCTTCATGCCACAAAGCTGAGTTTGTGTTTGGAGCTGGATGGAGTGAATAGCTGGCTTTTCACATGGTGCTGACTGGTAAGACACTTCAGGAGAGCGGTCACGTCTGCTAGCAAGACAGAGGTCTGGAGTTCGTGCCAGGTATGGGCTGAATTTGGAGGAAGTGGTACTTGATAAGCAAGCAGTGTGACATCCTTTAGAAGTGTGTGTGTGTGTGTGTGTGTGTGTGTGTGTGTGTGTGTGTGTGTGTGTGTGTGTGTGTGTGTGTGTGTGTGTGTGTGTGAGTGAGAGAGATCCTTTTGAAAAGCCACTGGCAACGGAAAGAACCATTCGCATTGGTGGAAAAAAGCCCTTCCTCTGCTACCTATATGGGTCTTTCTATAAACTAGGGCACCAGTGAGAATTTCCTACACTGGACAACTATTTACAGCTGTTGATAAGTCATTGATAATAATCAGCAATTCATTCAGCATGTCATTACATTAAGATAAGGGGGGGAGTCATAGCTATATAAAATTCACAGTGGCAGTGTAAGTTGTCGTTATATTATATATTAAGCATTAATCAGTTAAATTGGACATTAAAGTTAAACCCTGTAAGAATCCTGGATCTAGCTGTTGGACAGTTTTATGTATCGAGATCTCAGAAATGCAGTGTAACTCTGTAACATTTTGTGTCTTATGTTACGGGGTCAAAACTGTTTTCATGGGCACACAAATCCAAAATAATAAATGTGATTGCAAAATCAAATGCTTCAAACCGAAGAGTTCACCTTACCTTGATTTAGTTACATTGTAATATTTTCACATATCGTCATCTGATCCAGGAAGGAATTTTCCGAATGACACTTGAACTTGAATTTGGAGCTCAGAAAGTACTGGAATAGGCCTACCTTGAAAATTTGACATTTCCTCAATTTGGTGCTTGAAAAGTCCTCCTGCTCCCTTATAATTATCCGTGATTACATTTTGTGTCAGTTTTTGTGAGAGATGTGGCCACTTTCGATTGTTTCCCGCCGCTTCAATTGAAGGGTGTTGCAATACTCTGTTTCGGTAAAATCATGTGCGTTTATTATGAGGACGACATCTGTTGGCTTCAACTTGGCTTTCCATTCAAATCCTTCCATTAAAAAATGTACCTGCTTTTTGGACACTTTCTCAATATAAAAACAACAATGGTGAGATTCAAATAGTGAGATTAATGCTACCACTATTCATGGGTTTATTATGTGTACCTGCGTCGGCCACATGGGCTACAGAAAAATCATCATGCAAACATCCAATCTATTTAGTCAGGTAATGTCCATACTGTTCTCACATTTTTGTTATGTAATACTTTGAATATCAATGCATTGGCAAAGCCAAAAAAATGAATTATTCTTAGTGGTAATTTAAAAAAAAGAATTGCATGCTTTTTGGGGGAAGGTGGGGGATTCAATATTAGGCCATATGTAAATGATACAATTGTATAACATTGAGGCCAGTTAAAATAACAATTAAGTGTTTGAAAAAGTCCCTGAAAGTCCTTGAATTTGACTTGCCAATGTCTGTATGAACCCTGCTTAAAGAATGTGTAGTCCTAGGTCTATGTTGTTGTATAGGTGGAGTTATAGGCCAATTTCCTCTAAGTACACATGTGGAACTGTGTACTTACTTTTTATTTTTGTTTCAAACCATTTTGAAATGTTTATCCCAATGTCACACATTGGCCCCATTATTTATAGAAAGACCGGTATACATGTGACCAGTGACCCATGACCCTAACATATAGTGCCCTCTAGTGTACAAAACAAGTAGAAATAACCCTTGACAGACAACATACAATACCAGTCAAAAGTTTGGACACACCTACTCATTCCTGGCTTTTTCTTTATTTTTACTATTTTCGACATATAGAATAATAGTGAAGACATCAACACTGAAATAACCCATATGGAATCATGTAGTAACCAAAAAAGTGTTAAACAAATCAAAATATATTTTATAGTTGAGATTCTTCAATGTAGCTACCCTTTGCCTTGATGACAGCTTTGCACACTCTTGGCATTCTCTCAACCAGTTTCACGAGGTAGTCACCTGGAATGCATTTCAATGAACAGGTGTGCCTTGTTAAAAGTTCATTTGTGGAATTTCTTTACTTCTTAATGTGTTTGAGCCAATCAGTTGTGTTGTGACAAGGTAGGGGTAGTATACAGAAGATAGCCCTATTTGGTAAAAGACCAAGTCCATATTATGGCAAGAACAGTTCAAATAAGGTAAGAGAAACGACAATCAATCAATAGTTTAAGACATGAAGGTCAGTCAATACGGAAAATTTCAAGAAATTTGAAAGTTTCTTCAAGTGCAGTCGCAAAAACCATCAAGAGCTATGATGAAACCGGGTCTCATGAGGATCGCCACAGGAAAGGAAGACCCAGAGTTACCTCTGCTGCTTAGGATAACTTCATTAGACTTAACTGCACCTCCGATTGCAGCCCAAATAAATGCTTCACAGAGTTCAAGTAACAGACACATTGCAACATCAACTGTTCAGAGGAGACTGCTTGAATCAGGCCTTCATGGCAAAATGCTGCAAAGAAACCAATACTAAAGGATACCAATAATAAGAAGAGACTTGCTTGGACCAAGAAACACGAGCAATGTACATTAGACCGGTGGAAATCTGTCCTTTGAGTCCAAATCTGAGATTTTCGGTTCCAACCGCCGTGTCTTTGTGAGACGCAGAGTAGGTGAACAGATGATCTCCGCATGTGTGGTTCCCACCGTGAAGCATGGAGGAGGAGGTGTGGTGGTGTGGAGGTGCTTAGCTGGTGACACTGTCTGTGATTTATTTAGAATTCAAGGCATACTTAACCAGCATGGCTACCACAGCATTCTGCAGCGATACGCCATCGCATCTGGTTTGCGCTTGGTCCTACTATCATTTGTTTTTCCACAGGACAATGACACAAATCACACCTCCAGGCTGTGTAAGGGCTATTTGACCAAGGAGAATGATGGAGTTCTGCATCAGATTACCTGGCCTCCACAATCACCCGACCTCAACCCAATTGGGATGGTTTTGGATGAGTTGGACTGCAGAGTGAAGGATTGACAGCCAACAAGTGCTCAGAATATGTGGGAACTCCTTTAAGACTGTTAGAAAAGCATTCCTCATGAAGCTGGTTAGGAGAATGCAAAGAGAGTGCAAGCTGTCATCAAGACAAAGGTTGGCTACTTTGAAGAATATAAAATATATTTTGATTTATTTAACACTTTTTTGGTTACTACATGATTCCATATGTGTTATTTCATAGTTTTGATGTCTTCACTATTATTCTACAATGTAGAAAATAGTAAAAAATAAAGAATGAGTAGGTGTGTCCAAACTTTTGACTGGTACTGTATACACAACACATAAAATGGCACATAAACGGGCCAAAACGGCTCCTACAGTGAGAATGAAGGTCAAGAATCTGAGCTCAACACAGTAATACACACTGGATGTGACTCAGAAGTTTCCTACACTACGTGTTGAAGAAGAACTGGTGTGTCATCACTATTTGCGTTACACACTCCTCTTATCTTGGCATACTGCATGTAAGAAGTTTGTGTGTGTGTTTGCGTGCGTGTATACTAAGTGTGAACAGAAAGACAGACCCAGACTATTGTCACTAGGCAAGTGTTACAGACAGTATTTGTCTACATGACAAAGCATATTCCTACCCTGTTACTGATTGAGGAAAAAAACATCCAAGCACCATCCTTTTATTTCACATGTCAATAACGCAAAAGAAAATCAGAAGAAAATAACGATTAGGACAGGGAGAAGGATGGATAGAGTGAGTAGGAGGACAGAGAATGAGAGATGGATTCTGTTTGCCAGACTGTCTGACTATTGGCGTGTGGCTTGTATTTATACAGTCCTACTGGTGATCTACGCTTGTTAGAGATCTTTCACACATCAACTCTTTTCTGCGAAGAGAGTTTTGGAAAGGGGTCATTTTCTCCCTGTTCAGCTGTTTTGTAAAATAAACACTTCAGTTGGGGTTGGGGTGTTTGCCAAGAGAGGGAATTAGTTGGGTTGTGGTAACATGTTTGTTTTTGAAAAGCTTGATCTTCTATCGTTGTCCTGCAGGGGGATAGGCTAGTCTAGTGGATTTACAGGATTCAGTACATATGATATGTGTCATCCAGGAACTCGTGGTCAGCAGAAAACATCTGTTTGTAGAGCATGGAAACAGAGACCCAGATTTTTCACTTGAAAATGTATACTTAAAAAAACAAATTGATTTCAAAGTTTAACAAACCATACACCTCTTTGTAAAAAGGCAACTTTTAACAATTTCCACGGAGAATTTACCAAACACATTTACAGGAAGAACTGTGCAGATACAATGTTTGGTAACAGAATACAACTGAGGGAGATTTTACTGCATCTGCAGAGTTTTTCCAGTAAATATATATTTTTTTGATTTACTTTGTAAATTGTTCAAAGTAGTCATTGTGCATATAGTTGTATGGTTTGTTAAACTTGAAATCAATGTTTTTTTTTTGGCATACATTTTTCCGTTACAGTGGAATTGCCCAGTACTATTTCACTGTGTATACAATGGTATAGTACTACTTGAATAAGCAGAGAGCCAGGTAGCATCATTGATGTATGTGTAGGGGTGGTGCACACCAGTTATAGGGTCTACGCCTAAGATGGGAACATATCCTTGTATTGTAAACCCAGTGCTTCTGCCCAAGCTCCCTACCATGTATGTGTGTTCTGTGTGTTCCTGTGAATATAACATATTACAGTAGAGCTACAGACAGCTCCAGTATAGTTTTAGCTTCACTCTACAGGCTCATTTCAGCATATGTGCTCTGACCCAGATACCACTTCCTGTCCTACATACAGCACAGAGAGAGGGAGTGAGGGAGAGAGAAATAGAGAAGAGTGGAAGAACGAAAGAGAAGGGGAAGAGTTTGTTTTTCTTTCCTCTCAGAAGGTTCATTTGAAGTGCAGTGGGATTATGGGAGGGTTTTAAGTCGCTCAGCCACTCGTCTCTCATCACCTCTCCTGCCTGCTGTCTCCTTTCTCTCTCTTGCTCTCCCCTTTTCTCTTGCTCACTTTCCCGCCCTCTTTCTTGCTTCTTCTCTCTCTGTCTTGCTCTCTTCCCATCACTACCCATCTCTCTTCTCTCCCTTCCTTTTGCTCTTTCTCTTCCTACCATTCCTCTCCCTGCCTCTCTGACTGTATAACTTCTAATCACATTAGGTGTACTAGAGCAGAGGACTGTAGTATCTAGAGTCCTGCTCCTCAAGCTAACCTAGCAGAGAGGCTGCTGTTGGAGGCTAATTCACTGGGATTCAATAGGAGTCAGAAGTTATTAGCAAAAGCCCTGATTCAAACAGTCTCTCCATCTTTCCTCTCTCCCTCTTGTTCGCTCTCTCTCTCTTTCTCTCTTGCTCTCTCTTTCTCTCTCGTGCACTGTCTCAACTCATCTCTTCTCACTCTCTTAGCTCACTCTCTTAGCTGAATATCTTTATTGTAGAAAGTGAGGTAATGATGGTGGGAGGTATTAAAAAGGGTGACCCATCACCCTTATTCTTTCCATTGTGTGTGATGCTATCTGTAAGATGGCCACCCTTGTTAACACCTCCCACCATCATTATCTCACTTCCTACACATGAGTTAGAGTTGTGAAAATGGCATCCGGGCTATGAGAGAACTGGGGGATAGAAGATGGGGTGATGAAAATACGAGGTTGTGGAGAGTGCAGACTGAGAGAAGAATGGCACAGGAATGTATAGCAGATGTTTCACGTGCTCCTGACCAATTCTGCTATTTTGTGAGCTTACCTTTTTTTGTACATAATGTCTCCTCCATTTCCTATGACCGAAAAGAGCTTCTGGACATCAGAACAGAGAGTCAGTGGTACAGGACATACTGCTCACCCCGGACCTGGCCCTGATCCGGAAGAGAAAGAGACAGCGATATAGAGGCCGATGCGCATGCACCCTAATGAAGCTACGGCGGAAAGTAAATAATCTGCCTCTGCCCTCTGTTCTATTGGCGAATGTACAACAATCACTGGAGAACAAACTGGATGAGCTCCATTTGAAACTATCCTATCAACGGGACCTGAAAAACTGTAATATCCTATGTTTCTCAGAAACTAGGCTGAACACAAGGACATGGATAATATTCTAGCTGGTTTTTCTATGCATCGGCAGCACAGAACGGCAGCGTCAGGTAAGCTCAATGGATGTGTGTCTTATTGTTAACATCAGCTGGTGCGCAATCTCTAATATTAAGGAAGTCTCAAGATTTTGCTCGCCTGAGTTAGAATACCTTATGGTAAGCTATAGACCATATTATTTACCAAGGGAGTTTTCATCTATCTTTTCCATAGCCGTCTATTTATCGCCACAAACCGATGCTGGCACTAAGACCACACTCAACAAGCTGTTTAAGCAAACAAAAAAATGCTCATCCAGAGGCGGCGCTCCTAGTGGCCGGTGATTTTAATGCAGGAAAACTTAAATCTACCAGAAATGTCACCTAAGCAACTAGAGGCTACAAAACTCTAGACCACCTACCTTTACTCCACACACAGAGATGCCAACAAAGCTCACCCTCCATTTTGCAAATCTGACGGTAACTACCTCTATCCTCCCTCATTCCTGCTTACAAGCAAAAACTAACAGGAAGTACCAGTGACGCGCTCAATACAGAAGTGGTCCAATGAAGCCAAGGTACAGGACTAGAATATGATCAGGGAGTACCACATAAGTCACCGGCTTCATTAATAAGACGATGAGTAAAAAAAATGGCAGGTCATCCCACCAACATGAAGACCACAAATTGAGGGAGCGTTATAAAAAGTGATGCTAAATCAATGTTTTACCACTGCTAAATCAATGTTTTACCACTGCTAAATCAATGTTTTACCACTGCTAAATCAATGTTTTACCACTGATAAATCAATGTTTTACCACTGCTAAATCAATGTTTTACCACTGCTAAATCAATGTTTTACCACTGATAAATCAATGTTTTACCACTGATAAATCAATGTTTTACCACTGATAAATCAATGTTTTACCACTGATAAATCAATGTTTTACCACTGCTAAATCAATGTTTTACCACTGCTAAATCAATGTTTTACCACTGCTAAATCAATGTTTTACCACTGATAAATCAATGTTTTACCACTGATAAATCAATGTTTTACCACTGATAAATCAATGTTTTACCACTGATAAAACAATGTTTTACCACTGATAAATCGATGTTTTACCACTGATAAATCAATGTTTTACCACTGATAAATCAATGTTTTACCACTGATAAATCAATGTTTTACCACTGCTAAATCAATGTTTTACCACTGCTAAATCAATGTTTTACCGGCGAGAATGGTTTATGAGTGAATCATACACTGTGTGCGTGTGCCTGTGTGATAATATTGGTTTATTTGGCTCCATTATCATTTACGATATAGAACGTGCCATTTTCACTTCCATGCTCGTCAACATTCTCGTTGTGACTGAAAGTCAATAAATGGTGGTATTTACCAGGCTCAATCTGGTTGAATAAATAGCATTCTGTTTCTGTTATTGTTGTCATGATTACAACAAACGTCCCCT
Source organism: Salmo trutta (assembly GCF_901001165.1). Taxonomy (NCBI): domain Eukaryota; kingdom Metazoa; phylum Chordata; class Actinopteri; order Salmoniformes; family Salmonidae; genus Salmo; species Salmo trutta. Next base: position 27,720,783 of record NC_042980.1, on the reverse strand, counting down.
CTGGAAATGCCATGAGGGGTAAACAACCTATGGAGTGTCAGTTCATAGACCATCATACACAAAACAAAGAGCTCGTTAGGGTGTGTGGGTGTGTGTGGTGGTTGTTTGTCACCGGGGGCTCCCAGATGAGACTGTTATCAGTTCACATGTCTCTAGGACGTGTTCCCTGGCCGGGACAAATAGAACAATGAATATTTGTTTTGTTTGTTATGATTCGCTCCATTACTTCATAAAATTACCCCCCCCCCCCCCGTCTCCAGGGCAATGGGAATTTATTAGCTTTATTAATGGTCTTTCTCTCTCTCTCTCTCGCTCTCTATCTCTCTTTTTCTCTCTCTCTCTCACTCTGTGTGTGTGTGTGTGTGTGTCTAGGATGAAGAGGAGGAGATTAAACTGGAGATTAATATGCTGAAGAAGTACTCCCACCACAGAAACATAGCCACCTATTACGGAGCCTTCATCAAGAAGAGCCCACCAGGACATGACGACCAGCTATGGGTGAGTGTGTGTTTACCTAGTCTATCCCTCAGTCCCAAATACCTCTACCTAAAACTCAAGCCTAAACTAGTTGGACACCTCCAGCCTCCACAATGGTGTCATAGAATGACATTGCTAGTTATGTTCAATAGGAGCTACCATCCTCAGTCTACCTACCTCGTCATCCATAGTCCTCCTCACTACAACCATCTATGAATGAGTGGCTACAGATATATCCCCTTCAAACCATCCTTCCCTCCAACGAGCTGCAAAAAAACACTCAAACTGGACAGTTTTATCTCTATCTCATTCAAAGACTCAAACATGGACTAACTGACAGTTGTCTGCTTCGCGTGATGTATTGTTGTCTCTACCTTCTTGCCCTTTGTACGGTTGTCTGTGCCCAATAATGTTTCTACCATGTTTTGTGTTGCTACCATGTTGTGTTGCTACTATGCTGTGTTGTCATGTGTTGCTGCCTTGCTCTGTTGTTTTAGGTCTCTCTTTATGTTGTGTTGTGGTGTCTCTCTTGTCGTGATGTGTGTTTTGTCCTATATATATATATATATATATATATATATTTTTTTTTATCCCAGCCCCCGTCCCCGCAGGAGGCCTTTTGGTAGGCTGTCATTGTAAATATGAATTTGTTCTTAACTGACTTGCATAGTTAAATCAAGGTTCAATTAAAAACATGAACAGTCCTCCCTAAAGGCTGGGTGGTTTGAACTCCCCCTTCCTCTCCTCCTTTCTCTCTGGGTCAACAATAGCTCTCCACTCCCTCCCTCCCTCCCCGGCCAGTCCCTGTGTGTTTGCCTGCTAGTGTTACCTTTAATGGCCCCTTTCAGACTCTGGGGCTTTTTATCTCTCAGAGATAGAGGTGCTGCTGAGAACGAGCGACCAGTGAGATAGGGGAAGGAGGGATGGAGCGAGAGAGAGAGGGATTTAACTATAGGTTCCTCCAGGCCAGGGTTACTCCCTGTTTATTGCCATCCATCTCTGCTTTACTTAGAAAGAGAGGGAGGGAAAGGGAGTGAGGGGTTCTCTCACAAGTACCATGCAGTGGTGTAAATGACTTGAGTAAAAATACTTAAAAGTAGTTAAGTAGTTTTATTTGTAAAAACATTTTTTTACTTTACTTTACTTTACTATTTATATTTTTGACAATTTTTACTTCACTACATTCTTTAAAAAAAGTATGTACTTTTCCTTCATACATGTTCCCTGACACCCAAAAGTACTAATTTCATTTTGAATGCTTATCAGGACAGGAAAATTGTCCAGTTCACAAAGAGAACATCCCTTGTAATCCCTACTGCCTCTGATCTGACTGACTCACTAAACAGAGAACATCTCTTGTAATCCCTACTGCCTCTGATCTGACTGACTCACTAAACAGAGAACATCCCTGGTCATCCCTACTGCCTCTGATCTGACTGACTCACTAAACAGAGAACATCCCTTGTCATCCCTACTGCCTCTGATCTGACTGACTCACTAAACAGAGAACATCCCTTGTCATCCCTACTGCCTCTGATCTGACTGACTCACTAAACAGAGAACATCCCTTGTCATCCCTACTGCCTCTGATCTGACTGACTCACTAAACAGAGAACATCCCTTGTCATCCCTACTGCCTCTGATCTGACTGACTCACTAAACACACATGCTTTGTTTGTAAATGATGTTTGAGTGATGGAGTGTACCCCTGGCTATCTGCAAATAACAAAAACAAGAAAATTGTGCCGTCTGGTTTGCTTACTTTTACTTTTGATACTTAAGTGTATTTTAGCAATTATATTTACTTTTGATACATAAGTATATTTAAAACCAAATACTTTTAGACTTTTACTCAAGTAGTATTTTACTGGGTGACTTTCACTTTTACTTGAGTCATTTTCTATTAAGGTATCTTTACTTTACTCAAGTATGACAATTGGGAACTTTTTCCACCACTGGTACCACGTCTATTGTTTTCACAGCTGTGTCTCTAACCTTTTACATCTACACTGTTATGGCTGCTGTGTGTGTGTGTGTGTGTGTGTGTGTGTGTGTGTGTGTGTGCGCGTGCGCCACGCATATGTGTACATGACTAACTCGCTCTCTCTCTATGGGTCTCTAGCTGGTGATGGAGTTCTGTGGTGCAGGCTCTATCACAGACCTGGTGAAGAACACCAAGGGCAACACACTGAAGGAGGACTGGATCGCCTACATCTCCCGTGAGATCCTCAGGGTGAGTCTACTTTTACTTCCTGCACGCTTCCCCTGCTGTTGCATGCTGGTATCTGTGGTCTCATGATGGTCTGTTTCTCCTCAGGGGTTGGCTCACCTGCACGCCCACCATGTGATCCACCGTGACATCAAGGGCCAGAACGTGCTGCTGACTGAGAATGCTGAGGTCAAACTGGGTGAGTTCACTGGTTTCAATCGGTTTGAGATGATTTGATACAAGAGGCTAGACTGGTTTAAACTGGTTGAAATTAGTCTGATTCAAACTGAGGCTGGTTTGAAACATGATACATGGGACTAAACTAGTTTGAACTGGTTCTGACTGGTCTTCTCCCCCCTCCTCCAGTGGACTTTGGTGTGAGCGCCCAGCTGGACCGGACAGTGGGCCGGAGGAACACCTTCATCGGGACACCCTATTGGATGGCGCCCGAGGTCATTGCCTGCGACGAGAACCCAGACGCCACCTACGACTACAGAGTAAGATGCGCTCAATAACACCATGCTGCTATCTGCTAATGGCTGTCAGTGTCCAGTTCTATGTAAAGTTAGTTGATTGATAGCTGCTTGCGTTTGTGCCATTGTATGTGGCTGTGTAGGCTGATGGGACAGTACAGACAGTACAGTAGCAGGTTGGGGTAGATGTTGTCATGACCAGAGAGGGTGGTAATACCATCCTATATAGATGCATGCATTTATAGATTCATACACACACACACACACACACACACACACACACACACACACACACACACACACACACACACACACACACACACACACACACACACACACACACAATGGTGGCTGTGTCCATATCTCTCATAGTGTGTTTTCTCCTGCAGAGTGACTTGTGGTCCACTGGAATCACAGCTATAGAGATGGCTGAGGGAGCTCCTCGTAAGTACAGCCACTCTATTACTACCCATAGGGCGGCGCACAATTGGCCCAGCATCGTCCAGGTTAGGGGAGGGTTTGGCCGGGGTAGGCAGTCATTGAAAATAATAATTTGTTCTTAACTGGCTTGCCTAGTTAAATAAATAAAAAAATTACTATTGGACTTCTACAGTACTATTTTTTCCCAGCAAGCTAACCTGCTTGAAATTATCGGTGTTTGTTTTGTCTTCCAGCGCTGTGCGATATGCATCCAATGAGAGCGCTCTTCCTCATCCCCAGAAACCCTCCTCCTCGACTCAAGTCAAAGAAATGGTATGTAACTAATCTATGCCCTTATGATTTCAGACATTTAAACCACGATTTTACAATCCCACTGTGAAAAATGATACTGGTGAAACTCTTTCATAGCTCAGCTAACATCACCTGGTAGATACAGCATAGGCTCATAAAAGTAACAAATGGCTCCTCTCCGCTCCTCAGGTCTAAGAAGTTTTGCAGCTTCATTGAAGGCTCCCTGGTGAAGAACTACACCCAGCGGCCCCCCACCGACCAGCTGCTGAAACACCCCTTCATCAGGGACCAGCCCAACGAGAGGCAGGTCCGCATCCAGCTCAAAGACCACATCGACCGCACCAAGAAGAAGAGGGGGGAGAAGGGTGAGTCTTAGACATACTAATACACACACACACACACACACACACACACACACACACACACACACACACACTAGTCTTCTCTAAGACATCTCCAGAAGACATTTGAAACATTCTCACCCTTTCCTCTCTTCTGTAGATGATACAGAGTATGAGTACAGTGGGAGTGAAGAAGAAGAGGAGGAAGCTCAGGAGCAGGAGGGGGAGCCCAGGTAACTAACCCACATGGATCAATCCAAAAACTAGCCAACATACTAATAGCAAATGCGTTAGCTAACATGTCTTTTCGGTCTATAGCGCTCCATATTAACGTATCGCTTTGTCCCGTAGCTCCATAGTGAACCAGCCAGGGGAATCAACCCTGCGTAGGGACTTCATCCGTCTGCAGCAGGAGAACAAGGAGCGCTCGGAGGCCTTGCGCAGACAGCAGCTCTTGCAGGAGCAGCAGCTCCGGGAGCAGGAGGAGTACAAGCGCCAACTACTGGCAGAGAGGCAGAAACGCATCGAGCAGCAGAAAGAGCAAAGGAGGAGGCTGGAGGAGGTATGAGAGAGGGCGAGTGTGTCTGTGTGTGTGTAAGTTTGTGTACGTGTGTGTTCTTCCACCCTGTTTAATGGTGTGTGTGTGTGTGTGTTTGTTCCTTTTACTTTGCAGGCTGCACCCATAAATTGTGTATGTATGCATAATATGTTTGTGACCAGTCAACACACTCCCCACAGACGTTTCCCTCCTCTGTGTTGTTTTCAGTAGTGATTAGTGTGTTTGTGTACAGCTTCTGGGTTCTATTCCCTAATTGGCCTTTATCTCTTCCAGAGTAAGACCAGAGAGCTCTGTCTCTATCTTAGCCTCTCTGGGAGACCTGGGCCAGAGAGACTCTTCTTCCTCAGTCATTAGCTACTAGAACATGCTGGAGGGAGAAAGCTTCTGTTTGTCTGTTTTAGTCTGCAGAAAACAGCACAGCCAATTCTCTGACCCATGCCCTATATGCAGTAGTCCCCATGATATTACCATGTCTAATGTCTCAGCTTGGAACCTCTTTAAAAGACACACACAACCTGTAAAATGGAGTCAGAAAATATATCCTTCCATGTACAGTAGGTCAAAATCACACATTTTCCCATACAGTTTCGCATACAACTTCACAGCCTCAAGCTTTCTTATGATTAATGAGCAAATGCATTTATGAATCATATTATACTGTAGGTTCAGGGAATCCTCTTGGGCTAGTTGACCAAGGGGCATGAGAATGTGTGCTCCTGGTTTAGATATCCCCATCTGCATGTTGAAAGGTTAAATATGGAGACATGCTACTTCATGATGCAGCCAGGGACCACCATAGTGTACTTAATAAAACTAGGGACCACACACACAGTGTCCTGCAGGTCTTACTCTTATGGCGTAGAGCTACTTACTGTACTTATAGAGATGATTTAATAAATCAATGCTAATGAGCCTATTTTTAAGAGACTGCCAGCCATACTGTAATTTGATACGGTGATGATAAGCCTACAGGTAAAACTTGGCACCTCCATAGTGTAGTTAACTAACTGAACCCTGGGAAGCAAGACGAGCACAATAAGTAATGGCTAGCTTATCTCATAATGGCCAGATATGGTGACCATAAACAAGACAGCTAACTAGCTCAGTGTGTTAACTGATAGTGATGTCAGTGCTCCTGATACCTGCTCTCTGTTGCCCCCTGTGGTTGTCCACAGCAACAGCGTCGAGAGCGGGAGATGAGGAGGCAGCAGGAGCGTGAGCAGCGGCGCCGCGAGCAGGATGACAAGAGGCGTATGGAGGAGGTTGAACGCCGGCGTAAAGAGGAGGAGGAGCGCAGGAGGGCAGAGGAGGAGAAGAGGAGGGCTGACCGTGAGCAGGTAGGAGAACTCTCCATTGACAACATTCTCCTTCATAGTACTTATAGTCTTCCCTGACACTGATGACCTGTGTGTCTGTGCGTGTGTTGTTATTGTCAGGAGTACATCCGTCGCCAGTTAGAGGAGGAGCAGAGGCACCTGGAGATCCTGCAGCAGCAGCTGCTCCACGAACAGGCCATGCTACTGGTGAGACCAAACTCTGTAAGCCTATCTATCTACTTCTATCCATCTAGATATCTCCCATTATCCATCTGTTCTTCTAACCTTCTAAGTCATTGGATTGTAATTTATGGGTTTCGCTCCGTAGTAGGGTGTTGGAGAATGGCTAGCACGTTTTAGATTTATTAAAGTCACACTACTCTAACTGTCTCAAGAAAATCTGGTCAGAGTATGTCACAGTATGGCAGATCTGAAGGGAGCTAACTATTGAGCTTGGAGGTTAGGAATTCTCTGGGCCAAGTTGTGGAAGCCAGAGTGTTTATTACAGTTCTGAAGTGATGATGTCATCAGGATGTGTCCTATCTACAGGAAGAGGGGGGTTTCATTGTTTCTTTCCCAATGTTCCTAATTCTGCTGAGACGGTGTGTTAGCGGACCTGCGTGGCAGCGTGTTTATATTGTGTATGTTGTTGAAGGCCTATGTTCCTCCAGGGGTTTGAGAAGAGGACATTAGATAATGTGAGGATATGATCACTCACATCCTTCCACACCATCACTTAGTTCACACCACCATTGTGTGTCATCGATTCTGTTCCACGGTCTTACTGTCCCCCACCATGTCTTCTTACTCATCATCAGCTTTTAGCGCTTTTAGCTTTACATTTTAAACCAATATTTAGGCTATGCTGGAATAGTCAATATTCTCAAAGCATTCAAACAGAATAATTGGGTGCAGTCTATCACAGTGCCACCCGTTATGTCACCAAAGCCTACTACCCATATACTACCCACCACTGCGACTTGTACGCTCTCGTTGGCTGGCCCTTGCTTCATACTCGTCGCCAAACCCACTGGCTCCAGGTCATCTACAAGTCTCTGCTAGGTAAAGCCCGTCTTATCTCAGCTCACTGGTCACCATAGCAGCACCCACTCGTTGCACGAGCTCCAGCAGGTATATCTCACTGGTCATCCCCAAAGCCAATTCCTCGTTTGGCTGCCTTTCCTTCCAGTTCTCTGCTGGCAATGACTGGAACGAACTGCAAAAATCACTGAAGCTGAAGACTCATATCTCCCTCACTAGCTTTAAGCTGTCAGAGCAGCTCACACATCACTGCACCTGTACATAGCCCATCTGTAAATAGCCCATCCAACTACCTCATCCCCAAACTCTATTTATTTATTTATCTTTCTCCTTTGCACCCCAGTATCTCTACTTGCACATTCATCTTCTGCACATCTACCATTCCAGTGTTTAATTGCTATATTGTAATTACTTCACCACCATGGCCTATTTATTGCCTTTACCTCCCTTATCCTACCTCATTTGCACTCACTGTATATAGACTTTTTGTTTTTCTTTTTTTTGACTGTATTATTGACTGTATATTTTGTTTATTCCATGTGTAACTAACTCTGTGTTGTTGTATGTGTCGAACTTCTATGCTTTATCTTGGCCAGGTCGCAGTTGCAAATGAGAACTTGTTCTCAACTAGCCTACCTGGTTAAATAAAGGTGGAGAAAAAAAGAAGCTAATTGCCTAGGAGAGGAGAAACCACTCCCCCTCCAATACAGCCACTGATTACAACGGCAACAGTCGCAAATTGCCCTGCTACTTAATCCTGGTTAATGTGTCAACAATCATCTGCAAGTTAATATCAGTCAGCAGTTCCCACACCAAGTAGGCTACTGTGAAGACAGGCAGGACTTAAAGTAGATGGCCCTAGATAGCAAAAAGACGGTACTAGACAACAACCGTTTTAAGACAAAAAATGATACTTATCACTCCTGGAGATATCAGGAGTCCTCTGGCTATAGAATGAAGCACAGGTTCTAAATGGAGACAAACGCCTGTTGTCAGATAGAGATGCAGCATCTTGGACATTTTTTAACTGCCCACTTCTTTATATTTATATCCTCTTCAAACGAAATGATTATGAACATAATACTTAAAGCTAGGCCTCCCTGGTGGCGCAGTGGTCTAAGGTAGCTGTGCCACCAGAGATTCTGGGTTCCAGCCCAGTTCTAATAAATGCTGCTGTTGTCACTATCCTAGAGCTAATGACCCAGTCTGATATAGAGGAGGCTCATTAGGCCTTGCTCTGCTGTGTGTCCCTGGTTCTACCCTCTAGCCTGACCTGCTGCTTACATTATCACCTGCAGGGAAAGAGTCAGGAGGACAGGGGTCTGGATTTTGTCAGCTGAATGGTTGAAACTAACCTGTCTCTCCTATCCTCAGGTGTAATACTAAACAGGTCTTGTTTTGTTGACTTCTGCCAGCAGGCCTCCTTTGATGCACTAATATATGATGAACAAACCTCCCCTGTTGTTCTTCATGTCACAATATCTCTCTCTGGTTGTCATGTTGTGGTAATGCTTTCTAGTCCCTGCTAGTGTGCCTGTTGTTCTTCATGGTGGTCCTAACTGATCGTACTACTGACCCTCCCACTGCTGCTGTGGCTCAGTCCTCTTTGGCCGGGTGACGGTAAATTACTCTGTCCCTCTCTCTGTCCTTGCTGTCTGTCCCTCCAGGCCGATGAGAGGTACCGTAAGAACATCCAAGGTTCTCCTCAGGCTGCCCAGGTTAAGGTCCAGCCCCCAGTTCCTCCCCGCGCCGCCGAGACCGTCGCTAATGGAAACGCCCCCGTGGCCGCCCCGCCCGCCATGCACAGACCCATGGAAGCCCAGGTAACCACGGCAACCAAGATGGCCTACCGGCAGTAGCTTATTCCTCCGTTCCTCCTTAATTATTTTTCCAATTCCTTCTTCTTTCCAGGTAGTTCTAACAGGGTGCTCTCTCTCGCTCTCTCTCGCTCTCTCTCCGGGTTGTGTATCAGTAGTGGTGTCTAACTAGCTACAGTAGATGACTGTTCTTGTGTTCTGTCTCTTCTCTCCCTCCCTCCCTCTATTCTAGCCTCCGTTCTAGCTGAATTCTTTCACTGTGTGGAGAAATATGGGTGTTGTTCTCTGTCCCTTAATGATGACATAGTTGAACTTTCTAGTCCCTTACAGATGACAAAGTTGACCGTTCTGGTCCCTTAATGGGTTCCTCCAATGTCTTTGATACTTCCTGGGTGACAGCCTATCCTCCACCACTGTGTTAGTATCAAGTCCAGGATGCTTGCTTCTGACCTGGCCACTCACTGTTCAATACCAGCTTCACCCACTCACTCTACCTCTGACTGCCTTCTGCCTTCTGTATTATGTGTGTGTGTGTGTGTGTGTGTGTGTGTGTGTGTGTGTGTGTGTGTGTGTGTGTGTGTGTGTGTGTGTGTGTGTGTGTGTGTGTGTGTGTGTGTGTGTGTGTGTGTGTGTGTGTGTGTGTGTGTGTGTGTGTGTGTGTGTGTGAGTGAGTATGCATTGCCAGGTTGTTGGTTGAGATGGTGAATTCTTTATAAAAGTATAGCTGCTACATTGGGACTGTGTACTAAACAACACAAACACATCCAGAATTCATCTTTGTGTTTTCACAGTGACTCAGTATATTTCTCATCTGCTCAGGGAGAAAGACTCAACCAGCCCAGCATGAATACAGTCATTGTTACAGTTCACCATTCAGGGCAGCATTCTTTTTTTGGCTAATGTCATGGTGATTAGATGAAACATTGTTGAATTTGGTGGCAATGATGATGATGTAATTGATTGCTACATTTTTTAGCAGAGCCATTTAAATGCAGTAGTCACTTCACTCGTTAGTGACACGTCATTAGAGACAGATATGAAGCGTGATGACATGGGCTCGTTACAAAAGACTCATTTGTTGAGGGATACATCTCTCTATGGGGCTTCATGTCTGAGGGCTTCTCAGTGCATATTTGAAAGTAATAGGACATGGAATAAATTCAGCTATAAACCTAGTATTGATATGTTCCTATTGGATGACACTCTTCTCAGTTACTTTTCACCAAAAAAGTCTCCTTGAATATGTGCATGCCATATGTGAGTGTGTGTGATTGTGTCTGTCCATGCATGATGCTAGCTCATCTGTGTATGCCTTGTTCATGTGATCCATGCTCATTCTCACAACTGGTGATGAGACTGAAGCATCATGAGCACCAAAACAGGTGGCGCTGTCGCTGTCGCTGTCTGTGATGTGAACCAATCAAATCTGTCTTCCTAAGACTTCACATTGGTTGCATGACCGCTCCACCCATTTTTATGCTTCCTGAAGCTTCAGTATCCAATCACTGTCTGCTGCCTGTGTTTGTGGTCTTGTTCTTTTGATGTGTCTCCCTCCTCCTCCTCCCCCAAACCTCCCCTATTCCTCCCAATGTGTCCTCCCCCTCTGATGCACCCCGTCTGTCTATCTGTCTCTGGAAGGTCCAGGGGTCCCACCTGGCCGCTCTAAAGAGCAGCATCGCCACTCCCCCTCTCGTCTCACGCTCTCATTCCTTCAGTGAGCCCATCGTCCCTGGCTTTGCACACCTCAACCTGCGCTCTCAGGAGCAACACCATCAACCTGCACCATCACCATCATCATCATCGCCCGCACGCACTGACCTGCAGCCCCACCCCCAGCCTAGGGCCACTCCCCTCGAGAAGGCCCCCACAGACGACTCCCCTCCCAGGGTAAGAACAGGCCTATCCCCTGGCAAAGGCGAGTGGACTGGTAGTCATTCGACGGCTTTACTAGGAAGTCTAAACTGTAGACAGTTAGACTGGTAGTCACTAGATGGCCATGCTGGAGAGGACAATACTGGAGTGAATGAGCAGAGTGACGTTGTCTCAGTAATAGCTAAGATGGGGTGACCTCCTAGAGCTCTACTGCCCGACCCGAGCCCGACGGGCCCCAACATTATACATCGGGTTAGGGCAGGCTAAGGCTTATTTTTTCATCAGTAACTAGGGTACAGGCAGGGCTCGGGTATCACTAAATTCATCATTAACATTTTGAAGCTGAGCCGTTTGCTCGTGCTCTGCTGCGCTGTACAGTCATATCTAACTAAGATCATAAAATGTTGTTAGAAGTGCTTTGACCTAGTCAAATATAAGACAGGAGAGGTTATTTCACAGAAAATAATAATGTTGCTTGAGTTTTGAGTGATGAAAAGTAGCTAACTGCTCTCTGTCTCGTCATTGAGCAGAGCAGCCCAAGCAGAACCGTTGCTATGGATACTCTCAGATCCAGAGCCGCCATGATAAAAGCACATGCAGAGCGAACAGAGTGCATGAGCGAGTGACGGACAGAGAGGAGCAGCTAATGGATTTACTAATGGAGGAAGTTATTTCTGATTTCGGGTTTTGGGCAGGGCCGGGCCTTCAATTTGTCAGAATCAATCGGACCTTAATGTCGCGGGCATGGCTCGGGCTCTGACTTAAAATTCATGCCTGTGCAGGGCTCTACCACCTCCTCACCCTGGCCTGCTGAGAGGATTCAGAGAGAGCAGAACGTTATGAAAGGATTAGAGGTCCATTTTCTGTTCTCTATTCCCCCTCTATTGTCTCTCCTCACAGAACCCTCCCTCGTTCAGCCTCCCAGACCTCAGAAGGAGACTGTTTTAAAAATAGCAGAGAAAGAAAGCTGCAGCAGAAATCACTTGAATGCTGAGTGCTTTTGCATCTCAGCATTTTAGAAATGCTCCCAAATGAGTGGGACGCTGGAGGCTATCACAAATGAGGGGTAGGATTCTGTCTGTTCAAGGAAAATATTCATCATGTTGAAATCCAGACTTTGGCCCCTTTTTTTGCCCCCATCTGCACAAATTAGAGGTGGAATTATTGTCCTCTCTTCACATAGGGCCTACCTATCAAACATCACTTCCTCTTTTTTGGTGAGGTATGAGTCTCAAATCAATGTCAGGGTTAGTTAGAATTCCTTCTGAATGGAGTGGCTGTTTGTTCTGTTCTGCTCTGCTCTGGATGCTGCGCCCTGTTCTTAGGCTATTTTCCCTCCTGTCCCCTGGAAACTACTAGAGAGGAATGCTAACAAATCAATAATATAGCCTGACAACTGTGTTTGTGTTAAGTCAGGGGTTGATAAGGGAAGAGTGTGGATATAATGCTGTCTTTTGCTGTGTATCAGACCTAACTCTCTTTCAGTGGGGTGGCTTTACACAGTGTGGGTATGGGGGGAACATCATTTGGACATTGTAGAAACGTTGTCGGGACCTTGTAAAGACGTCTTAACAGTGTGTCCAGCGTTTGTGCTCCTGGCACCCCTATGTCACGCTCTTTCATGCATACACATGCGCTCCGAGTGTGTGTGTGTGTGTGGCCGTAGAGTTTGTGTGAGAGCTGGCATCTGTCTGTATGGAAGGTTCCTGTGAGGACAACGTCCAGGTCTCCAGTACTGTCACGCAGGGACTCCCCTTTCCATGGCAATGCCACGCCTAGCAACCCGGTGAGCCAGAGGAAAGCCAGCAGGTACCTTTTCATGTCCCTCTGTTTCTTTTTCTATCAGCCCTTTCTCTGTATTTCTCCGTCCGTCTCTCTGTATTTCTCCGTCCGTCTCTCTGTATTTCTCCGTCCGTCTCTCTGTATTTCTCCGTCCGTCTCTCTGTATTTCTCCGTCCGTCTCTCTGTATTTCTCCGTCCGTCTCTCTGTATTTCTCCGTCCGTCTCTCTGTATTTCTCCTTCCGTCTCTCTGTATTTCTCCGTCCATCTCTCTGTATTTCTCCGTCCGTCTCTCTGTGTCTGTCTCCCCCTCTATTGTGTTTTTTCACCATCCCCCTCTCCTCTCTTCTCTCGAGTGTTCAGTACTGTAATGTAAAACCTCTTCACTGTGTGTCTGTCTGTTCTCTGTGGAGTCCTGGTCTTCTCTGTGTGTGGATACTGTGTGGGAGGGTTTTATGTAACATTACTCACTGCTCTGCCCTGTGATACATATCCTTGTCTCCTATTTGTGTGTGCACACCTTTTCTCTCTTAGCAATTCTCTATAATGCTGAGCTTCATCTCCTGTGAGACTTTTTGTGCATGTCTGTGTCTATGAAAATGTATGTGTCTATGTGTCTGTCTATTAAAATGTACCGTACCAGGCAAAGGTTTGGACACCTACAGGTTTTTTCTTTTATTTTTACGATTTTCAACATTGTAGAATAATAGTGAAGACATCAAAACTGTGTAATAACACATATGGAATCATGTAGTAACCAAACAAAGTGTTAAACAAATCAAAATATATTTGAGATTTGAGATTCTTCAAAGTAGCCACCCCTTTGCCTTGATAACAGCTCTGCACACTCTTAACATTCTCTCAACCAGCTTCATGAGGTAGTCACCTGGAATGCATTTCAATTAACAGGTGTGCTTTTGTTAAAAGTTAATTTGTGGAATTTCTTTCCTTAATGCGTTTGAGCCAATCAGTTGTGTTGTGACAAGGTAGGGGTGGTATACAGAGAATGGCCCTATTTGGTTAAAGACCAAGTCCATATTATGGCAAGAACAGGTCAAATAAGCAAGGAGAAATGACAGTCCATCAATACTTTAAGACATGAAGGTCAGTAATTACGGAAAATTTCAAAACGTTTCTTCAAGTGCAGTCGCAAAACCCATCAAGCTCTATGAGGACACTGGCTCTCAAGAGGACCACCACAGGAAAGGAAGACCCAGAGTTACCTCTGCTGCAGAGGATAAGTTCATTAGAGTTAACTGCACCTCAGATTGCAGCCAAAATAAATACTTCAGAGAGTTCAAGTAACAGACACATCTCAACATCATCTGTTCAGAGGAGACTGCATGAATCAGGCCATCATGGTCGAATTGCTGCAAAGAAACCACTACTAAAAGACACCAATAAGAAGAAGATACTTGCTTGGGTCAAGAAACATGAGCAATGGACACTAGACTGGTGGAAATCTGTCCTTTGGTCTGAGTCCAAATTATAGATTTTTGGTTTCAACCGCCGTGTCTTTTTGAGACACAGAGTAGGTGAACGCATGATCTCCGCATGTGTGGTTCCCAACTTGAAGCATGGAGGAGGAGGTGTGATGGTGTGGGGGTGCTTTGCTTGTGACATTGTTGGTGATTTATTTGAATTCAAGGCATTCTGCAGCGATATGCCATCCCATCTGGTTTGTGCTTAGCCGGACAATGATCCACACACCTCCTGGCTGTGTAAGGGCTGTTTGACTAAGACGGAGAGTGATGGAGTGCTGCATCAGATGACCTCAACCCAATTGAGATTGTTTGGGATGAGTTGGACCGCAGAGTGAAGGAAAAGCAGCCAACAAGTGCTCAGCATTGGTGGGAACTCCTTCAAGACTGTTGGAAAAGCATTCCAGATGAAGCTGGTTCAGAGAATGCCAAGAGTGTGAAAGCTGTCATCAAGGCAAATTGGTGGCTACTTTCAAGAATCTAAAATATAAAAGATATTTTGATTTGTTTAACACTTTTTTGGTTACTACATGATTCCATATGTGTCATTTCATTGTTTTGATGTCTGCACTATTATTCTACAATGTAGAAAATAGTACAAATAACTTAAAACCCTTGAATGAGTAGGTGTGTCCAAACTTTTGACTGGTACTGTATATATTTTGCCTATATGTAAAGTATGTGTGTCTGTAATATAAAACCTCTGTCTCTCTCCACAGTGCTGCAGCGGAGCCGCGTCTGCTGTGGGAGCGGGTGGAGAAGCTGGTTCCCAGGCCAGGCAGTGGTAGTACTGGCAGTTCCTCTGGTTCCAGTAACTCCAGCTCTCACAGCGGCTCAGGGGAAAGATTCAGAGCCCGCTGTGAGTCTTATGTTCCCCTGATACACACACACGCATAGTCTCATGAGGAGTTTCTTACATACACACTCAAGACACACACACATAACTATTGTATACAAAGTAGTCAAGTATTGGTAACCAAATGATAATACATTTAGCACCACATTGCAGCATTGGATTACAGTATATGATTCATTAGAGTACATTAGCCATTGAATACACTACAAAAAATTCTCCACATAGCTCTTTAGTTTACTGACCGGTATCCCCGCTGTCCCCCTCTTAGCCTCATCAAAGTCTGAGGGTTCTCCCCTTCAGCGCCCAGAGCATGCTGGGAAAACCCCAGAGGAGAGGAAGGAATTGGTCAGACCTAACCAACCGGTGGTGAGATCTTACCCCCGTAAAACTATTGGACTAGCTGACTAGTGTACTAGCTAGTGTACTAACTAGTGTTGAATGAGGCCAAGTGTTGTGACAATTCAAAAAGCAGTGAAAATAACAGTTTTGAGTGGGAATGATGGTTTTACTATGATCTGACATAGTTCTTTGTGTGTTTCGCCCTTTGCGCTGTGGATTACTGGTACTCATGTGAATTCTGTAGGGGGAAGTGGTAAGCTAGAGTGAAATCGTGTCTGTTTGTACTGACAATCTCATTGGCTGAAGGGTTCTGTGCTAATGGCTTGCCTCTCTCCTGATTGGTGCTATTTTACTCATGCTCCTTTTAACCTCTGTCTCCTCCCCCATACTTCTTATATTTCTTTCTATTGGATCATTCAATCTCTCTCATACTTGCAGCCCCTTCCTTCCTTGTATGCTCTGGTCTGGTCTTGTCATCTGATGACTCACTAACCTCTTCCAGCCTTGTGGACAGATTGGAATTATGGCAGCAGTGTGTAATTTCTCATGTGGCGGCAGGTACCCTAGTGGGTACCCCGAGCTGACAAGGTAAAAATCTGTTCTTCTGCCCCTGAACAAGGCACTGTTCCTAGGCCATCATTGAAAATAAGAATTTGTTCTTAACTGACTTGACTAATTAAATATAAAAATCTATTTTCTCATCTCCTGTTGGCTTTGCAACTCACCGGCCCACTCCTCATTGGCTGGCGCACCTGTGACTTCACTTCCTCCCCAAGCAGCTTCCTGCATCCTGTCTCCTGCATTTAACCCTGCGAATGACCCGGCAACAAATCCACAACCCGGAAAACGAGAGCTAAAAAAGAGAGAGAGAGACTGAAAGAGAGAGAAAGGGAAGGAAACAGAATTTGACCTCTAACCTCTGCCCCCCCCCCCCCCTAGGACCTGACGGCACTGGCCAAAGAGCTGCGTGCAGTGGAGGACGTTCCACGCCCCCACAAGGTGACGGACTACTCCTCATCCAGTGAAGAGTCGGGGACCACAGATGAGGATGATGACGAAGAAGTGGACCAGGAGGGAGGGGAGGAGTCTACCTCAGGACCAGAGGACTCTCGGGCTGTGTATGTAGAGGAGGACCTGTACCTGAACCCCGACCCTATCCCTGAACCCCGACCCTATCCCTGAACCCCAACCCTATCCCTGAACCCCAACCCTATCCCTGAACCCCAACCCTATCCCTGAACCCCAAACCTATCCCTACTCACAATGACATCATATTCATTGACCTGGCCAAAGCTTTTGACTCTGTTAATCACCACATCCTCATCGGCAGACTCAGTAGCCTTGGTTTCTCAAACGATTGCGTCGCCTGGTTCACCAACTACTTCTCTGATAGAGTTCAGTGTGTCAAATCGGAGGGCCTGCTGTCCGGACCTCTGGCAGTCCGGACAGCAGGGGGTACCACAGGGTTCAATTCTTGGGCCAACTCTTTTCTCTGTATACATCAATGATGTCGCTCTTGCTGCTGGTGAATCTCTGATCCACCTCTACGCAGACGACACCATTCTGTATACTTCTGGCCCTTCTTTGAACACTGTGTTAACAACCCTCCAGACGAGCTTCAATGCCATACAACTCTCCTTCCGTGGTCTCCAACTGCTCCTAAATACAAGTAAAACTGTCCGCCTGTCCAGCATCACTACTCTGGACGGTTCTGACTTAGAATTTGTGGACAACTACAAATACCTAGGTGTCTGGTTAGACTGTGAACTCTCCTTCCAGACTCACATCAAACATCTCCAATCCAAAGTTAAATCTAGAATTGGCTTCCTATTTCGCAACAAAGCATCCTTCACTCATGCTGCCAAACATACCCTCGTAAAACTGACCATCCTACCAATCCTCAACTTCGGCGATGTCATTTACAAAATAGCCTCCAATACCCTACTCAACAAGCTGGATGCAGTCTATCACAGTGCCATCCGTTTTGTCACCAAAGCCCCATATACTACCCACCACTGCGGCCTGTACGCTCTCGTTGGCTGGCCTTCGCTTCATAATCGTCGCCAAACACATTGGCTCCAGGTCATCTACAAGACCCTGCTAGGTAAAGTCCCCCCTTATCTCCGCTCACTGGTCACCATAGCAGCACCCACCTGTAGCACACGCTCCAGCAGGTATATCTCTCTGGTCACCCCTAAAGCCAACTCCTCCTTTGGTCGTCTCTCCTTCCAGTTCTCTGCTGCCAATGACTGGAACGAACTACAAAAATCTCTGAAACTGGAAACACTTATCTCCCTCACTAGCTTTAAGCACCAGCTGTCAGAGCAGCTCACATATCACTGCACCTGTACATAGCCCATCTATAATTTAGCCCAAACTACTACCTCTTCCCTACTGTATTTATTTATTTTGCTCCTTTGCACCATATTATTTATATTTTAACTTTGAACTTTCTTCAAATAACAAATCTACCATTCCAGTGTTTTACTTGCTATACTGTATTTACTCTGCCACCATTGCCTTTTTTGCCTTTACCTCCCTTATCTCACATCATTTGCTCACATTGTATATAGACTTATTTTTCTACTGTATCATTGATTGTATGTTGTTTTACTCCATGTGTAACTCTGTGTTTTTGTATGTTGTCGAACTGCTTTGCTTTATCTTGGCCAGGTCGCAATTGTAAATGAGAACTTGTTCTCAACTTGCCTACCTGGTTAAATAAAGGTGAAATAAAAATAAAAAATATATTACAATGACATTTGAGCGTGTGATTGCGGTGAAGGAAAATGAATGTGATTAGAACAATCTCTTCCTGATTCTCTGTTTATGCCACCTCCACCTCCAGCTCTTCGAGGCTGAGCAACGGTGAGACGGAGTCGGTGAAGACTATGATCGTTCACGAGGAGGGCGAGAGTGACGCTAAAACCACACCCTGTAAAGATGGCACTCTGATCGTCAGACCGGTAAGGCCAACACCCAGGCCGACCACCTCTCTAATAACAACATATCAGTCACACACTGTAAACCTTTGTAGTTATTTTATTGTGGTATTTCATTCACTCATTTGTCCCTTTATGGTTTATCCACTGTGTTTAATATTGTGTTGGACCTTGCTTTGTTATTTGTTCTCTCATTGTTTACTTTGTGTTGCTGGTGAAGCCAAGGGGTCAGGGTTAGAATGGAAAGGGCTTTGTTAACCTGAAGAAATGCACCTACTCCCAGTATTAACCACCGGTTCTCCCATTGGACAACAGCATAGACCTGCAACAGATTGAACATCATAAAATGGCTCCAATAAAGTCCTATAAATAATTTAGAGTAAAATTACACTTTTGGTCTCTGTTATTGACAATTCTCTTTTACTTAATCCCCAAATGAATGTGTCTGAAGTCTCTTACAGTAGTAGACTGTAGCTTCAGTAGACTACTTCAGTAGACTAGTCTTCCCTTAACACAAGTAGCCAATAGAATCCCTCCTCCTCAGGGAAAGAAACTTAGACCCAAAGTGTGCCCCTGTTCTTACTTCCAGAGTGCAGGTGACAGCAAAAAGCGACCTGTCTCCAGCCCTGGCCAAGGCCCTGTCCTTGGCTTTGTCCCCAGCCCCGGGCTGATTCACCCTGCCCTCCAGGGCCACCCCGGTCTCCAAGGCCACCAGGAGAGAAATGGCTTTGCAGGCCGCATTCACCTCCTGCCTGACCTGATCCAGCAGAGCCACCACTCCCCCTCCTCCTCTGCCTCCTCCTCCCCCTCCTCCTCCAGCCTGACCAGCCCCACCATGTCAATGTCCCCCCAGAGCCCCCTGGACAAGCTCAGCATGATACTGGAGGTATGTCCCTCATAGCCTCCCTCTGGCCCATGGTCCCTGGTCCTCCCTCAAGCCTGGGTCTGTTAGGAACTGGTTGCATCTGGTGGTGCTCTCTCTCTCTCTGGCCACCTAGTGGTGTTCTCTCTCTCTCTCTGGCCACCTAGTGGTGTTCTCTCTCTCTCTGGCCACCTAGTGGTGTTCTCTCTCTCTCTGGCCACCTAGTGGTGTTCTCTCTCTCTGGCCACCTAGTGGTGTTCTCTCTCTCTGGCCACCTAGTGGTGTTCTCTCTCTCCCTCTCTCTGGCCACCTAGTGGTGTTCTCTCTCTCTCTCTCTGGCCACCTAGTGGTGTTCTCTCTCTCTCTGGCCACTTAGTGGTGTTCTCTCTCTCTCTCTGGCCACTTAGTGGTGTTCTCTCTCTCTCTCTCTCTGGCCACCTAGGGGTGTTCTCTCTCTCTCTCTCTCTCTGGCCACCTAGTGGTGTTCTCTCTCTCTT